>NC_056748.1:884295639-884325639 GCF_019279795.1 Protopterus annectens | reverse complement strand
TGGAGGGATAGGTTCCTGACTCAGAGACTCCCAATGCTCTGGAATAGACTGCCCATACATATTTACAGCAAGAGGTTCTCCGGTTTGATCCTTGGCTGGGGTGCCTTCTGTGTGGAGTCTGCATGTCCTCCCTGTGGTTGCGTGGGTTTCCTCTGGGTGCTCCTGTTTCCTCCCACATCCCAAAGACATGCTGTACGTGGATTGGACACTCTAAATTGGCCCTAGGCATGAGTGTGTGCATGTGTGTGCCTTCCATGGAAGGTTGGGCGCTGGGCTGGCAGCTTGACACCATAAAACTCCACTGCTAATCATGAGTGGACAGGTGATCCACTGTGGTGACCCCTCACTGGGAAAAGCCAAAATAAGAAGAAGAAGAAGAAGAAGAAGAAGAAGAAGACTGCCCATACATGTCAAGTAGAGTGCCTC
The DNA here is from genome assembly GCF_019279795.1 of Protopterus annectens. Taxonomy (NCBI): domain Eukaryota; kingdom Metazoa; phylum Chordata; order Ceratodontiformes; family Protopteridae; genus Protopterus; species Protopterus annectens. The sequence goes on along the minus strand of NC_056748.1, from coordinate 884,325,213 downwards.
CTTGGCCCTCTTCAAAAGGAACCCTAACAATTGGATGGGAGATAGGAAATTCACCCCGGGAATCACATCAGTCACCCTGCTAGACAGGGGTCCAGGGAAGTAAATTTTGTGGGAAGAAATATCCAGGGAATTGTTATAGCTATAATAGGCTTGTATAGGCCCTAGGGCCGATAGCCTAGTACCGACCTATGAGCCTATGAACCTATAACAAAGCCAAACTGTGGTAAAGTAGTGTGATTTGCCATTGTCATGAGAGCAATGACATTCATATTAATTTGTAATGCACTACAGTAAGTTATTTCAGGAAAAAGTATATCTGAGTTAATTATCTGTATCTGTGGGAATAAAGATTATCTGGAGAAAGGAAACCTTAACTATAGGATTTGAGTGCGCAGAACTTAACTTATCATCTGTTAGTTAAAGAAGAACAGAAGTGAAGATGTCAATATTTGAAAGTAAGGCGAGACAAAAGTAGCAATGCACAAGTAGTGGCAAATAACCATTTAATTGTTTTAAGAGTGAGGCAATGATGTTCAAATCAGCTTGTAAGTGAAATGAGCCTACAAACTTTACTGACAGTAATTTAAAGCTTAGTAGTGTTATTGTTGTAATTTACAGCTACTACAGAAAGAGCATATTCTAGTATGGGAACAAACATAAATAGTTAAAGAGCTCCTGAATTTAAGTGTAAGCAAGCTTGATAGAGCAGAACATCTCTTTAGTAGAGGTAGGATCTTATCAACAACAATTTACATGTAATGCTTAAAAGACAAATTGAGTCATGTCATGAACACAGATTTCTTTTTTGTAAATGTACATGCTAGGTAGGATTTTCAGAGAACCTTGTAATAGGAGGATTTGTGTAATTTTTAACTTCTGAATGGTTCCAAAAAGCATGCTAGAAGTTGTGGACCTACTGATAGCTAACTTGGTGAATTGTGCTCACTGCCGGTTGTTGTTAAAGTCTTCCTGTATTTGTTTTTGGATGGTTTTAGAACTGTTGTCAGCAGTAAGCAGGCAAAAGTAATCTGCATGCATAGTAATATGAACTGGAGAGAGTGAGAGAGGCAAATAGATTATTGAAATAATGAAAATAAAATTAGTCCCAAAACTGAGCACTGGAGAACACTTTGAAATGTCAAAATCTGATAGGCTACTGACAGTTGGAACATTGAATGTTCTGTCCAATAAATAATCCTTGAACCACTGTAAGATCCAATCAATGAATTCTAACCAGCTAAGGCATGCAAATATTTCAGTCTTACCTTCCTGAACAACACGCCGATATTCTCCTGCCAAGCAAAGCTCTTCTTGTCTTTGTTTAACAATTTTCCTTGCCTGTGGTGGAAGCCCCTTTGCGTCACGGGAAAAGATAAAAGAATAGCTGTCCTCACACGTGCCATCTGGATGTAGAGCACGACAAGAATAATGGATGGCATAGGTATCATAATCAGTATCTATCACCCAGTGAGGATCATCTGCAGAAAATTACATATGGAATGTGGGTTTGTAAAACTCAGGATGAAAGGAAAGATCAGTTACGGCATACAGTTTTGTTAATGTTATTATAACTGCTATAGAATGCCAACTAACAAGAATGACACATTACCACTAGCTATACTGTATTGGGTCCTGATAAACATAACATATTTTACAAGGTTTTAATATTTTACTAAATCATCAACACACAGCTCTCAGGTAAAAGTTTTATATAAAAAATGAAAATGAAGCTGAACTACCATGTCAAGAGGAAAATCTAGCTTTATTAACACACAAATGAATGTAAGAGTGAGTGCTTTCATGATCTATCCGATTGCTTCAGAGTACAATAACACACAGCTTCATCCTATTTAAATATCTAAACAGCCAATCAACATTCCCAATCAATTAAATTATCTGTAAAATGTCTAATTAATTCAGCAGATTACATAAAAACAAAATGGATCAAAAATTTTCTCTATTTATGATCCATTTTGTTTTTATGTAACCTGCCGAATTAGATTTTCCTCTTGCTGTATTGGCTTGGCTTCACTTTTATTTTTTAACTGAAGTCTATACGTGAATGCCGAATTTTTATTCAGTTACCTGTTTTGTTTTCTTTGACTTAAAAGTTTTATATGTCAAGTAGAGAGAGAATGGATAAAGTAATAGGAATATATGACAGTCAGGTAACACTGTCATCAGTGACTAAGTTAATGGTATGTCACAATAGTTAACCTGCCAAAACATATCAGCATCTGCAAGTAATAGCATTGCACAGTGTGCAAGGATTATGTTCAAAATACAAACAACAAATACATTTCTCTGAGTGTATATAACTGTGTGTGGGTGGGGGGGGGGACTCCACAATTCCTATGTATAGGGAGTCTAGCCATTTGCAGCCTTCCTGTAATCTCCAATGTCATTGCCCCTTGGCAGAAAAAGACTTTACATTATTGCAGTGCCCTCAGTATGGACATCACCATTTTAAAATTCTATTCACTGACATCTCAGGTGTAGCAAAAAGCAGATACTTCATGCAGGTATCAATGAAATTCACATTATATAATAGTTCATGCCAGGAAGTGAAACACTGGCCTGTCAGTTTTGTCAAATGGAATTTCATCAGCAGCAGCAAGTGCTTCATCGGCAGACAGTCACATTACTAGAGATACACGAAAACCTAAACATACTGTGATAACAGTTCTTAAATAACTGAGGGCACTTGACTGGTGTTAAGTTCTGCTGTCCAAAAGATACATATGGTAAAGTAAAATGTTAAAATTTAAAGTTATTATACTCTACTTAAAAAAGTGTATGGCAATTAAATCTTTCACCACTTATACATTTGTTAGCCAGTTAATAAATATTTAAAATAAAATAAAAAATGTTTTCATGGACTACAAGTATTATTTCACTCAGAACTTTGACTGTTGCTCATTCCTGTTGTAAAAATATGGTAACTGTGTGCACAAACTAACCATTAGACATATTCTTGTAGACTGAATAAAGAGCTCACTGATTTTAAGGAAAAGTGCCACAGTATCATTTTTTATGAAAAACATAAATATAAAAAGAAATGCTGCTGAACAAGCTAAGCTTGCTGATCAATCCTTTTCTATCCTTTTTTTTCTGCATTTAACACTGAAACAGCATTAAACAGGAATATTAATTTAGACAACAAAACCTTTGTCTTGTACTTACTGACCCTGAAGAAATGATATTCCTGCCCACAAATTTGCTACATACTTGTTTTATGGAAAAGATGGAGTGGATATCTAGAATTGAATTAATTATTTTTTTGGGGTATAATAGTATTTTTTTTCTGCTTGGAATTTATTATATATGACTCCCCAAAATAATTTTACTCATTTCTTTTCCATATAACTGCAAATTTTGAAACATTGACACAAGAACATACTGTATTTCAGGATATAGGAAGCTATGCATTTAGACTCACATATTAGTTTCAAAGTCACATAATCAAAACTACTCTTGTGGGGTTCAAGCATTTGGACAATAAATTACTAGATCATAGAAGTCATTCTACTGAGATAAGCTTTCGTACTGTAATTCAGATATTCACAATGTGGCTATGTAACATCTCACAAACAGAAAAAAGGAGTTACAAAGATAGTGTAGAAAATCCCATGACATTTACCAGTTTCTATAAGGGTTCCATAAGATCACAGTCTAGAAACATTCTCCATTTACTTGGTTTATTAATGATCTGTTAAGTATGTCAACATTCTGATGCATTTTCTCTGTGAAAAGGGTTTCCATTGAACAGTAAGTGGTTTGCAGAGGACACTCACAAGAAATAACCTGGTCAAGGACTGGAACATAAATTATTTCAAAATGGAATACATTCATTTGAGGGACCAACCTTTCCTCGATCGTGTATAACACTGAGTTTAAATGTCGAATTTCTCAGTGGCGAATGGTCAGAATGTTGTACAAAACACGAATGCGACATTTCCGACCACTCTACCACCTAAACAAGTGCTACCATGGGTCAAAGGGGGGGGGGGGTATTATGCATTTCACAATTATGAGAATTTGCTGCACTGCTTTCAAACATTTTCAGATCGGCCATCCACCGGCCAATCAAATTAATGTATACCTTTCAAATATGGTCTAATTTTGAAGATTGCAAAATCAAAGATTATGGCATAAACACAATTTTGATATTTCCCTAGTTCATTTGAAGGAGTGAAAGAGAGAAAATTAAGGTGATACTCAATTTTGTTATGCAGATATACTTGTTGATGACAATTTGAACATTGCAACTTATGTTAGTCACTTGGATAAACTATTATATGTGCCCTTTCATCAGTTTTACTGGCTAGTTTGTCTCAAAAAGACTAAACTTGAGATGAATGATAACTATGGAAGTAGCATATCCTAGGCAAGACACAAGATATGTTCTTGTGGGATACTAGAGAGGCATAGAAAGGGGGAATGACAAAAATGCTTGACTTAATTACTTAATTGTCAACGTGAACAGATGTAGTCCATACATATGTTTAGATGCATATCATACATGCATGCAGAAGCAGAGCTGGTTCACCTAGCACCCTGGGCTAGTACTATGAACCAGCGCCCCACCCCTTCAACTCTTCAAGTGAAGAGGAACAACAAAAAAAAACATGTCAACTGTTATAAGCTGCAAATGATTGGCTTATTATAATTAAATCTATGCACTCCACTGTCCCCCGAGCAAAAAAAAAAAAAAAGAGGTTCCTTTCACTGGCATACCAACCAGGTGCTCACTAGCTATAACTTCTGAACAAATTTCTATATTCCCTTGAGTAATTTTCTGTACCCATTCCTTAAATTCTTCTCTTTTTACAGGTAGGAGGGAAAGTGCCAATGTCTAATTTTTACTTCATTAGCCTGCATATCTATCTTAGTTGTTATTGGCACATGATCTGAAATAGTTATTGGATGTGTTGAAGCTTTCAATTAAATGCACGTGTTCTGTGAAATATAATTTCTGTCTAGTCTAGTGCAATTATTGTACCTTAGGGAATAATATGTACATTTTCTCCAAGCTCCTTCCACTGAATTCATGTCTTCCATACTAAATATTTTCATAAATCGCTTCAGAAGTTTCCCCTCTTTTATTAAATTTTCCCTTCTGGTTTTCCAGGTACATCCTCACTGCTGGAAATCAAGTCCCAGTCCCACCTGTAAGGAATACTCCCCACTGAAAGCTGATTAATTCTCCCAAAATTTTCTTAAGATCCAAAGTAACAGTTTTAGATGGAATATAAATACATGCCAGTATAATTTTCCAACCTTTCCAGTAGTCCCTTACTACTACAACTCTACCATTATCATCTTTTCTTCTTCTATCACTATTGGAGCTTCTCTAGCAATTAATATAAGTACTCCCCTTTTCCTTTGTACTTCATATTCTACTGAATATCCATCCTGAAAGCCTTTGTTTTTCAAATTCACATACATACTTCTTTCCAAATGTGTCTACAGTAGCATCCTACTATTTTCAGTCTGCATTTCTTAATATAATTCAATGTTCTTATCTTTCTTGTCTAAACTTGTGAAGCCAATAACATTTTAACTTTATGTGGTTAGTGTAGCCATTATGATAAGAAGCTATTAGTCCAACCTATTATATATGGCAACTTTTTAAACTTCTATTTCCATCTTTTGTGTTGCATACACAAGCTACTTGGTAGGCTGATCCTTTATACAACTGTTTCTTGTCATCTCCATTTGAACCTGTGTCACATTTTACAAGACTTTTCTTTTAATGAAAGCCCTGAAACAAAATACCAAGCACACCCCAGACCCCCCAAACCTACTAATGTAAAACAAACACACAAAACTTCTTTAAATAATGGAGTTTAACCCTTCTAATAGGATAAATTGTCCCAAACTGACAGCTGTACCCCAAGGCATTACCTAACCTAAAAATATAGGTTATCCATGCTAAGGTGAATGTTACAGCCTCTGCTCCAATTTAACACTAATTGCTGTCTGTTCTTGTTTTATCTTTACTACCCTCGCAAATGTGAAAAAAAGCTTACATGCTTTTCAGAAAACATTAACTTTTTAGCATTTTGGAAAACATGCACTGGCTATGTTTAAATAAAACTAAATTATACACTGTTCTAGTAAATGCATTGAGGTGTTTAGGTACCAGCAAAGCTGTCATCTCACATTCACTTCCAAAAATTCCAAACTTTATTTTTACTAAGCTGCTTGCCCTTGCACCATTTTAATTTTACATTTCTCTCAGTAAACAATGTCCATACAGCTTGAAATGTATTGCCTTCACCTGTAGTCAGCTTGTTTCCATGGAAACATAAGAGCAGAATGTACAGGCTGACCTCAGCTGCAGACTTCTCAACTCACACTGAGCACTTCTTTGCTAAAAGAAACCTATTCATTACATTATGGCCTCTTATTTTTAAAGACCACTTCCTTACACATACAATTATTAGATTAAGCCATGTATATTAGTCCAGACATTCAGCTATGAGAAAGAAAAACAAAACAAACAACAAAACAACTTCAACTCTATATATTATAATCTGTGCACTTTTATACCTCATCTACCACCCAAACAGCCCCGCATTACATCCTTTGTCCAGCTTTTCTTTTGTTTTTACATCATAATGCCTGCATTTCTTAAAACTAAAAAAATACTTATTTTCTTTAGTATCTTTATCCCATACAATAAATCACTAAAAATGTTTACTATATAACATGCAATTTGTATCATGAAATGTTTTATACTACTATTGTTAAGAACAACAATTGTTTTACTCACAGTTACTTTTTCTTTTTTTTTCTTTTTCCATTTAGTATCCTTCCAAACATTAATAACATGAAGTGTAGCATATGCCTTTCAGTCCCAACAAAAATCCAATCTTTCTCAGACCCTTTTTCTTGTAAAGCCATATTTCACAAATGTGATTAATGCTTTATGGTCTCACAATAATTCTCTAATTTTGGCATTGCTGGTCTTCTTCCTGTTTATCTTCATCTCCCAACCCCAGTCTCTGATTCATGTCCAAGGTATACCCAATTATTCTAGTCAACTCCTGTGCTTTTTTCTGTCTCTCAAGCATTTTCCTTGAAAGTATTAGAAAAAGATTCACTGACAAAGTTATTATCAGAAGAATGAGAAGCAGAGTCCCCTTCTGTTTGGTCTCACTTTTTGTTGGACAACTTTCTGTATTTCCTCCTTAGCCTGTTCTGCATGAAAAAAATCACTCTGACCCTCCAGTAAAAAAAAATATTCTGAAGACAGCTGGATACAGCAACTTGAATCTCTTACTGCTGAGATAAAATTGCTTCTCTTATGCCTGGTGTACAGTGAATAATCATTCTGCACAAACACTACTGTCTCTAATTTTTAATACTCTGCCATTTCGAAACAGTTTTGTCAGGATCAATTCTGTCTGCTGGTATAACTACATGTTTTCTAATACAGTTCTTCTGCTAATTTCTTATGACCAAGTTTGGAGCATACACTCAATGTGCCCTTTCAATAAACAAATTCTGATGTAAAATACCAGTCCAGTTATTTATTTGTGCTTTCATAAAATTAATGATCTGTCCCTTCTGATTCTCTGGTATAGTAAAACATATCAGGTTTTCACTGTATACTCTGTCCTCAAACTTTACATATTTTGAAACAGCGTTTTTGAGCATCCTCATACTCAGCCAGCCTTTTCTTCATTTTGATCTCTGATTTTTGAAGTTTATCAGTTCATCTGAATAGCTGATAAAAGCTTATGTGTTTTATTTTTATTTTATTTGATGCTTGATTTTGGAGGAAGTCTGACTAGGTCAGAACTGCCTCTTTTTAGCAGAAGCCCATGTAGAAAAGCTCTACAACTAAATGGTGTTGACATAATAAAAGTGAGAAAAACAAGCAATAGTTCATTTACATAGAAAGGGCATTACATATAACAGGAAAGAAGGATGGAGTTGAAATGTGAACCTATAAGATGTTACAATAGTTAGCAAAAATATATGAATATAATATATATGACATATCTTGTTGCAAAAACAGCATGATACTGGCCCCTTAGCTAATATCTATGCAGATAGTGGCACTAAAACACTGCTTGGCACTCTTTTACAATCTTTTTATAATTTTCTTTCTTTCTACATCTTTGGACCTGCTTTTGCCTTGTTCTGTTACTTAATCTTTATATCCTACCACTTAACATTTGTTTCACCTGCTACTATACACCTATCTATTTCTAACTTGTACATATTCCAACTGTATACGGTAAAAATAATGCAGCTTCTAGACACAAAGTTAACTCATGTATCTTATTCTGCATTCCCTCTTACTTATGTATTGTCTCATCCAATTCTAAAATTGAAATAGATGTGCACATTCTATGTAAGTATGTTAATTTTACGCTTCATAACTATGTAACTATGTTAATTTTAAGGTTTATATTATCTATGTAAATGTGCATGCTTCTGTATACTCCTAATATTTGTTTGTAATTTGATCTGTGGATTTGATCTATGGAGCTTTTCTCCCTGGGCCTCTGCTGAAAATGGACATGGATCCATTCAAACTTTCCTGGTCAACAAATGTAAAAATAAATAAATAAATAAATAAATATAGTAAAGTAATAGTATAGGCAAGGCAAATCAAATAGGGAAAATAAAGTACAATAAGGTAATACAGAAGTGGCAAATATGGCAATTACAGTACAATAAGCTAGAAAGTGAGAAAAAAATGAGGGATGATGAAATATTAACAAAAATAAGCAATTTCCCATACTTTTGTTACTTGAGTTGATATATTGTTTCAGTGTTTGATTTATTTTAAGTACCTCCAAGCACATTTGATTTTTTTTCTTCTTCTATATTTCTGGAAGCTATCACTTGTTTTTGCTGTATTCTGCTGAATAGCTCAGGATTCTTCCCAGTCAGTGTTTTATCTTCACCTTTTCTATTTTTTTTCAGGCTCTTATTCTTTGTTGCCATCCAGGCAGTATACTTGCTAGCCAGTTACTGAAGTTTTCTAAAACTGGCTATCAATCAGTTTCTTTTTTCCACTGGGAACACTGGAATTAAGCTACTCAGTATGCAACAATCTTGTAAAGTCACCATGCTTTATTTTCTTTGTAGAAATTGCTTTAGGGAGGAGGTCAGATAAACCTGTGGAAATTCCCTCTGTATAGTACCTGGTCTCCTCCATGTGTCTGCACTGCAAAACCTGAGCTATATACTGCCAGGCTGACCACTGTGCATAGGAAGTTCTACACCACAGTAACCTACAGGCATGCAAACCTAATGAGATGTATCTAAGAGCTGCATTTGGAGTGTTATGTTCCAACATATGGAAATTTGCCATTTTCCCCACTGTAGTGCAATGTTGGAGTTGGTATATAAGTGGGGGTGTGGGTTTGATGTACTGCAGTGCGTATGTCGGTTTTTCAGTTGGCCAAGTCATTTCCTTCCCTGGGAAAAATGTTTGCTGATGTGAACGTTCAATGAACGGCCATTTGGTGATTTCAGTCCGATGGACAACCATTCACTGTAATTAGACTTTGATGAACTGATATAGACTCAATTATTCACATTCTTAGTATGATTAATGTACAATGAGAAGGATCTTTCATATGATATTGGGGCAACCAAAAACATTTTTTCTGTGAAAAAGTGGGTCATTTTGTTGACAATCATGATAATATGAAATTTTTCATATCTGAGAATTCTGGTTATATTGCAAGAAAATGTGAAAAAGAATGTAATAAATCTAAACAAACAGGGACTTTATGGGAAGATTGGAAAAAGAACATAAAGTAGGAGAATAAAGTAGAAATGACAAAGAAACAAGGAATCTGATTTATGAGAAAATAATCATATCAAATATGCAACACCTCCTGAGGAAATACAAAAGTTAATAATAAAAGAAACAAAAGAAGGTGATTAGAATTACATTCAGATGTCAGTAATGAGTGGGATATTGATTGGAAAGTAGTTAAGAAGTGGTTAAGAAGAGTGAAGGATAGGAAAGAAAGATCCTGGATTTAAGTATAAAAGCTAAAAATAAAGGAAATGGATAAAGTAATAAATAATTACATGCAAACTAAAAAGAAGGGAAGCAAATAGAATTATCAAGTAATGTAAACAGTACAAAAAGTTAAGTAAGATGAATAGGAGTTTTGGAATGGTGTAATAAATGTGAGATAGATATAATATTAGAAGACATTAGAGGTTTAAAAAATGAAGAAAGTTTACAAACAGAAAATTTATAAAGAGGGGGTATAATTTAGAATGTGGGAGAAGACACTTGTTCAGGGATAGCAATATTATATAATATAGGAATTTCAGTAGTATACTTTACCATCTCAAAAAACCCCAGCTTTACTCTGTAGTTTATTGCCTACTCTAAGGAGATGTCTGCCTAACAGACAATGCTATGTTAAACCCAGAGCTGTTGGACATGCTACACCTTAAGAAATCCCAATCCCTCCGAGCTACATCCTTTAGGGGCCTACACCTTGTCACCATAATAAACAGGACATGCTGGAGGGATAGATTCTTGTCCCAGAGACTTGCTATACTCTGGAACAAGCTACCCATCTATGTCAAGCAAAGTTCCTCATTAGCACTCTTCAAGAAAAATCTTGATGAGTGGATAGGAAATAGGAAATACAACCGGAGATCACTTCTGTGGCTCTGCTCGACAGGGTCACAGGAAATTAACTTTCTTGGGTGGCATAAGCCAGGGAACCTTGTTGGCTAGGCTTACTTAGGCCCTTGGGCCGATAGTCTAGTACTTACCTATGAACAATTATATTTTTAGGACTGGAGAAGAAGGTATATAGAATTATAACAATATACACCTATGCATCATACAAACAAAGAAAAAAGTTGTTTAAAGAGATATTTGATTATATAATAGTCAATATGGATATTATAATTTCAGGTGATTTTAATTGTGATAAGGGAGAAAAAGAAAATGGGTCAGATAAGAAAACAATGAGACAGATTATGGGATGTGGAAATTTGGTATTAGGGAATACTACTTGCATTTACAAGTACATACAGGAGAGAAAATATAGTCAGAGATTATTTTTTAGTTTCTAAAAGTATAGATAACCATAGAAGTTGTGAAAACAGGTTTCTCAAATCATATGGCAGTATGGATGGAAGCTGAAGAAAATAGAGAACATATAAAAACTGGAAAGGGAATTAAATGAATAAATCAGATCATCTGGAATGAAAAAGGTAAGGGAAATATATATAAATTATGGAAAGAACATATGAGTATTTGTTATAATAATTGTACAGAATGGTGGTTAGTATTTAAAGAAAAATATAAATCGCATTATTTACAATGAGAATGTGGGTTAAGACAAAGAAAACAGAATATATGAAGTTAAAAATAAAATGTTAGAAAGTTTGAATAAATGAAAATGCTTATTATGGGAAAAAAGAGATATATAAAAGGAATCAGGAAAAAAATAAAGGGATTATTATATAAGCAAAGATATTTTGCAAGGAAGAAGTTTTTCCTTATTTTAATGAAATGGTTAAAGAAAAAAAACAATATAATGAGGGAAATAAAATGAGAAAAGGAAGCAGTGAAGCACTAAAGTAAGTAGAATTATGGAAGTTGTAGAAGAGTGTGTTAAAGAGATTGTGAGAAAACAAAAGTTAAATGATATAAATGAATGGAATATTACACAATTTATTGAAAAAATAAATAGAGACTTAGGTAAACAGATTACCGTAATGGAATTAGATATGGCAATGAAGAAAGTAAACCTTGGATCTACAAAAGTTTCAGACGGTATAGGGTATTTAATGTGTAAGACCCTGGAACTATGACAAAAAGAAATGTTGATATGTATATTTAATGAATGGTTAAAAATATGGCATTTGTTATACATAAGTATGTAGTGGTATTATGAAAATTATATGGAAAAAAGGTACAAGTTGGAAATAACTAATTGTAGATTGGTTGATTATAAGAACAGAAAATAAGATATGTAGGGTGCTAGAAGACAGTATATATATATATATATATATATATATATATATATATATATATATATATAGTATTAAAGGAAAATGATGTCAGGGAGGATTAGTGATTGTTGCAGAAACAGTAAATGATATTCAAAAAGATAATAAAGGAGCAAAAGTAGTAGTAGGGGATATAAATAAAACTTTGGATACACTAGATCATGATATATTACAGAAGATTATGGAAGACTATAATTTTAGTAAACAGGTGCAGATTGTGATTAAATCAGTGTATAGAGATACTAAAATAAGAATTTTGATTAATGGATGGTTAAGTGAAGAGATAGATATGAACAGGGGATTAAAACATGGATGTCCAATGAGTAGTATTCTACTCATCATAGCTATGAATTGTTAAGTGAAAAAGAATAAAAATAAATTAAAACATGAAGGATTCATGATATATACAGAGTGAAGGTACTGAATATCTCACAATTATATCTTCTGCTGCTGATGAAATTCTTGTGACTAAGGAACTTAAGATGATGGAACAAACAATTTCTAATGTATATAATAATATTAGAATTACATTACAATAGAAAAAATATCTGTTTTCGGAATAATATTTGGACCATTAAAAATAAGGAACAATGGTTGGGAATTATACAGTAATTAAGAAGACTTATTATTATATGAAGCAGATACAGATTATCATATAGAAAGAAATTACATTTGATAAATTCTATATGGATGAGGAGAATAACATACCTGGCTAGTATACACATGATGCTAAAATATATAGAAAAACAATTTATTGGATTAATATTTAGATTCCTTTGGGGTTCTAGATTAAATCCAGTGAGAAGAGGAGTGTTGTATATGGATAAGGATAAAGGGGTCTAGGTTTATTGAATTCCAGAGTTTATAGGGCATTTTTACATTTATATAGGGTACTAAGATGGATAAATGGAAATGAACATTCTTTGGTAACAAGATTTAGACAAAATATGATAGAGAATGGAATTTAATGAAACTGAATAAAAGGGAAAAGGAATGGAGAAATGAAGAAATAAAAAATTATCAATAAAAAATAAAAAAGTGTAAATAAAATATAGAAACTATGGAAAATAATAAGAGGTTGTGGTATAAAATATAATGATAGGAAATTGTTGTATAAACCCATGGAAGTATATGATGAAAGAGAAAATGCATGGTGCACAAAATGTAGAATGTCAGGATTTTTTATGGAGATTGCATATTACATTATTGCCAGTAAAGGGAAACATGTCTTATAAAAATGAAAGGGGTGTATTTTCTGTAATGAATTAGAGACTGCATATGTTTTTCTGACATGTAACAGAGTACAAAATTATGAGAAAAATTAAGACATAAAAAGTTTGTGTATAGAAAAACAAAACGCCTTAAAATTTTATTACAGAAAGATAGTACATACAATATATATATATATATATATATATATATATATATATATATATATATATATATATATATATATAATATGGAAACAGAACTTTGATGTAAATCGTTTCTGTAAATATGTGGCTATATTAACTTGCATATATATTTGTAAATATGTGCAAATATTTGTATATAATAAATGACCCCTACTGTTTTGGATAGGTGCCTCTGGAACTTTTGAATCCATCAGAGCATCCACCAACTCAAGCAGATGGCACCTTGGTCTATTGTCTCATCCAAAGGACAGCACACTCAGGGGTGCAGCACCTGTTTATGCTGCACTGCAGTGTCAGCAACTGTTTTACTTGGTATGGGAAACAAAGCTGCAGCCTTCTGCACCAAAGGTGAGTGTGCCACTTGTTAAACCACTAACACTGCATTGACACACCACTGACTACCATTCCTCCATTTCTAAATAGTCCTCAACATTTTTATAACCTTTACTCCTTGCCAGAGGACAAACATGTCAGAATCATAATCTATCTCTTAGTCTATCAATCAGCACCTCACAATAAAATATAGCATTCAGAATTACTTTATTATCTCACCTTCCTCATCCAGCACCCACTCAACTAAATAGTTTCTCACAAGCTAAGCTACTGATGTGGAAACAGGGCACACTACAGTTCCTCTTCATTCCTTCAAGGTAGCTGTAGCATATACATTATGTAGCTTTACACATAGTAAAATATTAGTAGAGGGACTTAGCATATCAGGTTGTGCATGTGCTTTTTAGAAGGCAGTCTTACTGAATTCCTTATAGAAGTTAAAACATACAGATGTCATACAGTGTCAGACTGGAAAAATATATCTCTAGAAATAGAGAAATATATCTTTGTGTTTTAAAGAATTAGTGTCTGGAACTACTGAAATATTCTGTTACTAAAACTATTTTCTACTATTAGATTAAAGCAAATCATCTCAATATCAACTTAAGCATATCCAAAAAAAAAAAAAAAAAAAAAAAAAAACACAAAAGCTGAAAGGAAAAAGGAAAATTAGAAAAGGTCCTCTGGAGACCTCAACCTTGGTTCTAGTCTTTTTTATTGTCAGTTTTTCAGGCAAGATAGATATGCATGCTCAGTATGTTCACAAAGCAGCATTCTGCAACTTATATACAAAAAACACCTCAGGGGTGAGGGTGGAGTTTTTAGTAATGGCTATCCTTACTTGGTCAGTGCAGGAGGTGGAGATCGTCTCATGTCTTACTGGTGTGTGTGGTTTTGTGATGGTCTGATCTGGTGTCAAATCCTCCTCTGGATAATGTTTCAGAAGTTTTTTATGGAGTAATGAGGTGTATAGTGGAAGTGATTCATGCCCTAAACTTAATTTATTTTCATTTGCTGCTGTCATTCACAGCAGTCCTCAACCCCTTCTCTGATGACTGTAATAAATAAATAATTACTTTAAAAAATGGATCCCAAATGTGGGCAGTGTGTGTGCTGTCACCACTGCCTAATATCTGCATAGCTCTCCACCTCTTTGCTTCAGAATCCTACATAAAGTAAAACATACCAGAGGATAACATATCAAAATCAGGGACAGATTTTAAATATTGTTCTGATGTAATTTCTCACACTACCTCTCATAACAGCTTACTAACAAATTTACCTAGGAAGCTTACAGCAGTGTTAAAATATGGTACTTTATACTTTTAAACAGTTATTTTCCTGAAATAATATGATTCAGTATCATAACTTTCAACTTTTTGCTCAAGAATTTTGGATGAAGCCAAAAATAATGGGGAGACAAAGCCCCAAAATAAGGGGTAATGTTTAAATATACTCTCATTCACTTAAAAAGTTACTAGAACAACAGGCTTTGCATCAGCATGCATTTACTGAAGCATAAGTATAATGCTTAATTAATGTGTAATGCTCTAATGTCTGCAATACTGACTGAATACAATCAAAAAAATGTATGGGGGGGCAGGAAAAAATACGAGAGAAAATTAGGGAAGTTTGTCGAATTAGTGACACTTGACGGGTATGTTTACTATTTACCCCAGGGTATTAGTTAAAAAAATGGTGGACCCTTTTAATGTGGAACAGCATGTAATATGATATTTTTAAAAAATTCAAAATAAGAAGTGTCCCTCTTAATCTTTCATTGCTGACAGGTATGTAGCCCAAAACTCAAATATCTGTGTGTGCAGTCTGACATACTTGACAGTAACCTGCAACTTTTACAAACTAAAATAGGATATAAACTTCTGTGAAATCAGGGAGTACTGAGATGTATGCATATCTGGTGTCCTGCCAGTAGTTATAAAACTCCATGAAACAGAATACTGCTGCTGAAGATCTGAAGTGTCTGTTTCTTTTAAAATCTCTAGTAAGCACTGAGACTTTTTCCTCTAGATAGCCAATCTCTACAGCTTACCTCACATTTATTCAAGTACTAGCTTTACTATAACATGCTTATACCATAACACTGTTTGGGATACTTTTTTGCCTCATATTCATTGACTGATTCCAACCTTTGTACTAAACAGGGTTATGGTGTAGTCCTTTTTATGATAAAGAGTGTAATCACAGAATTAACTGCCTTTTTTTTTTAACTCTTGCATTCATTCAGTGATTACTCGCTTTAGCCTAATCAGGATTATACCACAATCCTGTTCAGGATAAAACACATAATTGGAGAACAAGTGATCTTTTTGTAATTCTTCTCTGCTACCTCTAGATGACTATGTAAATGTGACTATCTAAACTTTATAATCAAGTGTAAATGTTAACTTACCATATATCCATGTATACACTATCATTTATAAGTATTACCAATGTCATTGTTGTTAATACTGTCTGCAACTTTTCTCCTCAAGCCTCCACTGAAAATTGGCTACTAGTTTCTGCTGGACTTTCCCAGTAAACAAAAACAATCAAGCACATTTCCCCAAACAACCTCAGCTTTTAGAGGCCCCTCACACAGTCAAGGAGTATCAGGAGACCCCTGCAGCCATAGGCTTTTTGGGTTTCTAATGCCAGCTATGTCTATTAAGTATTGAAAAGACGTGCATTTTTACTCCAGTGATGGCTATCTCAGGAGAATAAAGTTCTGTAGGTAACAACACTGCCTGCTGTGTAAGACCTGATAATACAGATGCAGTTTGAAATACTGAATGTTCAAAGTTTAACTGCAAACCGAAAAGCCAAATGAAAATGATGAAATGTTTACTCATGAGGACAGAAATAAAGAAGCAGCAAAATAAACAAGGTAAAATAGTCCAATGAAGTGCAAGGTTACCACCTCTGGAACAGGCCAAAAAATGAACAAAGCAATGCCCTTTGCTCTATCCCATGCTGTGTATATTCAGTAAGTAACTTAGCACTTCTCAAGCAGAGTTATCATCCTTGTAAAAGTCTTGAAGAAGCATTAGATAGTGTGCTTAATGCAGCAGAGTGCAAATGTATAAATATTCTGTACTATAAAAGTTGTTTTTTTAGGATTTGTATTGTTTTAGCAATAGGTATGTTTGTGATAATTATTTCATTAAATAAACAAAAAGGAGATTTAAAAATCATTCTGTGGGTGAGGCAGGTAGAACAAACACTACTTTGTTAATGTCTCCTACACTGTGTACCTTGTAATTTTCTAGAATTCACGTTTGGCTCATATTCACAATATTATTTATATTTTTAGAAAGAAATCTCACATTTTTTTAGTTATTGTGCACCTCTGTTACGATGCAGTATGAAGATGATTTGTTGATCAATCTAATTATCTGCCAGTGATCACACTCTACACCTACCAGTTTGCCCGTTATCAAAAAAAGATTTATTACTACTTAACAAATGCAGCTACGAAATCCAAGTGAAATTGTGCCCAGCTTGAAGTAATGTACTGTTTTCCCAGACTGGCTCAAAATATCTCACTAAAATAGATTTCCTGACAGAGGTTCTGATTTGACAGGTAACCTTAGTGAAATGATCAAGCAGAATAGAAATAATTTTAACTGATGTATAAAACTGCTTTTCAAAAACAAAAGATATTGCAAGAGAAGTGTTATTTCAAAAGAACTAACTAGCATGGAATCGTAAAGTGTTTCAAGTCTCTTGGGGAAAAAAAAGTAAAAATAGCAGTTAATCTTTTTGGAAAATTTGTTAAATGCAATCATACTGCACTTTTACTGCTAGAATGCAATATGAGGCTGTCTAGAATGAATGTTTTCTTTTAGCTACAATGACTTTATCACATCCCAATGAATGTTCATCTTTTCTTTTAGCTGTAATGACTTTATCACACTCCAAGCCCATGTATCCTTCTGTATGTTCAACACAATGGACTTTAAGTGATAACAAAAATAAAGTTCATTTATTAAACTTTTTTTTTTGAAGAAATGAGGTCAAAATTAAATCTGTCAGTAAAAAATGATTTTAATCAGCTTTGAAAAAGGTTTTACAAGGTCACATATTTTTTATCCACATTTCTCATTTGTCTCTTTTTTTTTTCTCTCTCTTGTTTTCTCTCTCTCTAGAATGAATTTATCAATAAGCAGCCTTTAAGACTTGATCTCCACGATTACAGCCTGATAATGTTAACAGTTAAAGATTCTGTATGCCATCTCACTGCCATGGATTTCTTACTGAGAAATTACCTTTCGTATTACATTTCACTGCACAGTGGCCACATTGGACTATGACTGCATTGACACATCTGAGTTATTTGCTTTCCTAGATAACCTTCATGTAACATGCACAAAATGTTTTATCCTGTCTAAAAAGATGTAACCAATTGCAGTGCTTACCCGAGATTTTAAGAGGAGCAGGCACTCCAGATCTTCAGCTGTCTTTCTACTTTACTAACACCTATTCTAGTGTTTTTTGTGTAGAGACTGAATGTCTTCCCTTTGTTGGTGTGGAGTTTCTCTAAGTACTTTGGATTCCACCTAAATCCTGCATGCGGTAGGTAGACTGGTAACTCTAAATTGTCCAAGTGTGTGTGTGTATGTGTGTGTGTGTGTGTGTGTGTGTGTGTGTGTGTGTGTGTGTGTGTGTGTGTGTGTGTGTGTGTGTGTGTGTGTGTGTGTGTGCACTAGCTCTTCTTGAGAATGTTTTTGCAGTTGCATGTAACTCATTAGCATAAGGTGGCTGTATAGTCCTCACCCTTAACTAGGGAAGAACTTTCCCTGCATGTTTAGACTTTTCCCAACTGTTATGGCTCATTGGTGTCCATGTACTTTTGTAGGGCAGCTGCAGATTCATAGGTAGACATCTGAGCACTTTGTTATTTCCATAGTTTTATGACCACTGCTTTTCCAGACCCTTCCCTCAGATGTCTGAGCTAGTGCATTACAGTGTTATATTATCAACAGTAACCATAATAGGAGCAAATTATTATGTTCACAAAACATTCATACAAACATTTACAACACATTTTAGGAAAACATTTTAGCGCTAAAGCTTTTCTACTTTATGATAGTAACTGTCACCAGCTAGATCAGATCAAGCACTCAAATAATTACCAGTCATTGTACCACTGAAAGATAGGACAACTGAAAAGCAATAAAGAGTGGTAGTTTCGATGAACAGTCTTTCTGTCCTCCTGAAATGGACACCAACAGATGGCAATATCCTTTTATCTATCAAGCAATCCCTTGATCAATCAATTAATAACCAGCCACAAACTTTGAAAATTAATTAAATTGAATACTTTACTAACAGAAAATTGTGTAATACATTCAAGAAAATATACAACAAAGTATTTCAATCAACAGATTATTTGTAGAACACTAACTAACCAGCTAGTTATTTTCTAATTAATGTATGGCTAACAGAATTGATAAACTGTATAAGTTAGTGTCTAAAAAATGCAAAATATTAGAGGTAAAACCAACTATAAAAAAAGTTCTACTATTTCAGAAAGATAAACAGTTCCGAGATAAATATATCTAAGATACAATTGAACTAAACTGTTGAAAAGAGCTCCTTTGAGATGACTCATGCCACCTGACTTCTTGACAGATGTTTTCAAAATGGGTCATCATTGGCCATTCACAATTAGCAAAGAGACATTCAAGCAAATTCTCTTTAAAAGTCTATTGTGTTTTCTTACCCAGTAATTTCAAATTTATTCTGCAAACAACAGATCACAGCTGAAGGATGTAATGCCTTAAGTAAGTGGAAATGCCTGGTTCAGCTAAAGAAACAATATCTTATGTAAGAAAAAGTAGCCCAACTCAGTCTTGGCTATTATTCACATAGAGTTCTCAGTCTGTGTAACATTTGCAGAGACAGAATTCTCCATCTGGGTATTATTCACATAGATAGAGCTCTCAGTCTATATAGCATTTGCACAGGCATAATTCTCTTTCTGGATAATATTCACATCAGTAGCATAGATAGGTTGGGGCAAAAGTGGCAACTGCCCTGGGTGCAAAGTGCTTGGGGTCATTATCAGCTGATTCCAATCACTCTTTAATGCAATATGTTCAACATGAGCACTGTAGCATTCTGTGTGTGGCCTAAACTATAGCAACTGCTTTTTTTAAATTAAAACAAGAGTGCTGTAACACTCCATGCAAGCACTGTTCATTACATTTGTAGCGAGAAGTTTGCTACAGTTTAAAAAGAAAAACATTTTTTTAACTAAAACATCTGAGGTCAAACCTGAGCTCTGTAGTGCCTTGTATGTGGTCTAAACTGTGGCAGCTGCTTTTTTTAAACTAAAACAAGAGCACCATAGCGCTCAATGCAGGCAGGGTATAAAATGTTGCAAATGTTTACAACAGTTTAATAACATTTTTTTAACTAAAATATGAGCACTGTAGTATTCCATGCAGACATGATAAACTTGTTGCAAACAGTTTGCTACAGTTTAAAAGAAGAAAGTACTTTTTTTAAATAAAATATGTCGAAGGAGGGTAGGATACTGGGAACAGAAATGGAACATGAATGTCTGGGGCAGGAGGGAGGGGGATGTCATGCATCTGGCCATTTGGTTGGTGTGCTAGTAGAATGAACATCCATTTTTCTTTTTTTTTTTGCTCCCCAATGGAAGAGTTGGGGAGGTTATGTATATATAGGTCAAACTGTAATAAACTGATCACTTACAATGTAGAGATTGGCTTATTTCAGTGAAGTGGCTTTTTTTTCTGTTTTTTGTTCTTTACTTGAAGAACTGAACCAAGGGGGTGGGGCACTGGTTCATAGTACTGACCCAGGGCACTAGTTGAAACAGCTATACTTCTGATTCATATAGTTAGTGTACTAGCCTGGATGATCTATCACATCATTACCTTTCATCCTTACATACTAACCCTCTCTCTCTGACTAGACTATCATACTATATCAATCCCCCCCTCTACCTATTTTTCTCCTTTCCAGTGCTTGACTTTAAGTGTTCTTATCCAGTCTATGATGAGATTGTACTGCAGGAGTACTCAGAAGCATGCTGTGAGTCTACTGATATTCTCTCTGCTTGTTCCTCCTGTTATGTATTACTTCATGCCAGCATTTATCTGCAAAATATATGCTATTTAATGCTATAACTTTATATCTGAACCATTCATGTCTATAATATGTAATGCATAATCACCTCATCTTTGCTTGTAAGTGTATATAATGTATTACCTTTCTTGTTAAAATTCTTTTGTAATGGAGCTTTTCTCCCTGGGCCTCCGCTGAAAATGGGCCAATGACCCAGTCGGACTTTCCCAGTAAACAAATGTAAAATGAAAATAAAAATAAATGCATACATACCTACATGCATACATACATAAATAAATAAATAAATACATTAATTAATTAATTAATTAATAAAAGAGTGCTCTCAGTCTGTGCGACATTTACCACCTTTATCAGGGAACCCAGTTTGTGTTAGGTCTCCGTTATCACCTATCCTCGTACAAACTTTAACTATGGAAATATATGGCTTTTCCAGTTAACCACTCAGACTGCTCCTGCTCCAGCTGTAGGGATCCTACTCACTACATGACAGGCATGTGCTCAGTACAATGCTTGGCTGAAATGTGCAGTTGTAGAAGAAGACCTCTGCAGTCAGGTTTTAAAGTGACTTTGGAAATGATTATTTTAAGTCTGAAGATATAAGGGCCATGGTCCCAGCATGAAGGATTGGGGATACACCCCCCAAAAAAGATAATTCAAGTTAATAGTTTTTGTTCTGACTCATGTATTGTTAAGCAAAATATATTTTGTTGACTTGAGACTGATTCTTCCTCATCTCTGATTTTCCATTTGATAATCATAACTGTTACTTTAAGACTTTGTTCAGTCTTCAGTCATCCCAGTCTAGTCTGCTTATTTTCCGATCACATTTAACACTTAAATCTAACATTTAAAACACATTATGTTAAAGCTTCCATTATTGCATTTGTGATTTCACATTCTCAGCTCTTTTGTTTCTTTGTGAATCTCTTATGAATCACACATTAAGCATTAATCTTCGCCTTCTACTTTTGGTATGCATTTGTAATGACTTCAGTGCATGTTGTTCTTTCACAATGACTCTTTGTAAAAGAACTAATGTTGTCTTCAAATATGTTTTACGTTTCTGTTAACACATATGCATCATGTGGTACAATGCAGATTTTGCCCTGAACTATTTAACTGTTTTTGTGTTTACAGTTACCTCTGCCTACATCCAATATTCCTTATTCTAAACAGATATTCCTCAGTGCAGCAATACTATGTAAAGCATTTGTCAGCTTGGTAGCATAGAGAGATTAAGCACTGCATATAGCCCACGAGACAGGGTTTGATTAGCATCTGGAGTGTATGAGGCATTGGCAGAGAAAAATGGGTGTGTCTCTTCTTAGGAAGAAAGATTGTGTCTGGATAATCCTCACATTCATTCCCTGGCTAAGGCCAGAGACACAGGAGAGTGGGGGGTGTTGTCCTTAGTGCGAAGGGTAGAAGACATTGGCTGAGTTACTATGGAAGCGGATGACACACCAGCATGCTCCCATTGCAATGCTTGCCATCTGACATAAAAAGATGAGTACGTGGTGAAGCAAGAAGCTATGGCATAAATAGAGTCCCACCCCTGCAGTAAAATGACACTGCACCAGGATGGCCTGATCTCCTCAGTGCCCCAAGCAATGGTCAGAGTAATTCTCCATTACCCATGCAATAGCAAAATATTTAGATATTAAACTTAAAGATGGGGTTAAAATTATACTTAATTTATGCAAAGATTCATGGGATATTTTAGCAAAATTTTATGATTTAAAATTTGTTGAAAATGCATTTTTTAACAATTGATGTAAGAGACATTTATAAATAAGTCTATACGATATAATATATATAACTATATAATAGTTATACCCCAGTGGTTTCATGAGTTCTTAGTTCATTGAATGAAATTAGATGCCAGAGAACTTCTTGTAATAGATACATTTATGGAGTTAGTGCTAAATTAAAAAAAAAAAATATATATATATATATATATATATATATATATATATATATATTTTTTTTTAAGGAAAGTTGTTTTGCCAGTAAACCGACATTGCTATGAGGGTCGTTTGTGTTACATTGTTTGCCATTATTACTATGGCACAATGGGAGTACAAGCATATTTTTTGCCAAGTCCTAGGCCCCTTATAGTAGCTATGTTGGATGATATCTTTATTAATTTGGTAGATAGCAAAGAGAAAACTGAACGTTTTTTGAGTTATATTAATATTTTTACTGATTTACTTAGGTGCACATACACAATAGGTAATGAAAAAGCACATTTTGGATGTCATTGTTTCATAGGACTTTCAAGGGCAAATGTATCTAATACATAGAGAAAGCCGACCTATTCTAATTCCTGTCTTCATTTTACTAGTTGCTGTTCTAGGCATCAAAAGAAAGCTGTTGTTAAAGAAAAACTTGTCAGTTTGGCCAGGATGGTTTCTGATTTTGATTTCTTTTTAATAAAAAATCAGCATTTACTGACTATATTTATGAAGAAAGGTTATCTGAATATATTTTTTAAAGCTCATACTAGACAAAGTAGTGAGCAAAAGGAGATCAGGATTTTATTGCCCATTGATTGTTGGTGATGAGACCCGGCAATGGATGTGGTATCAATTATGATTATAAGAAGGCATTCTTAACTATCCTTAGTGCTAATAGTGAGGCTATTAAAAAGATTTTAAACAAAAATTGGCAACTCTTTGCAACTAATTTGGAAGTTTATAACAAAATGGGGGGGGGGGTGCATCCCAGGATTATTTTTATGAAAGGAAAATGTTTCAAACAATTTTTTGACTGTACCTAAATTAGTAAGACTCAGCCTATATCTGATGGTGTTAATACTGTCATTATGGTGTGTTTAAATGTGGACACTGTAACCAGCGTCCCAGTATTTTTGTCACTGACTTGATAGTGGTTAATAACAGAACAATAAATATCAATGGTCAGTAAAATTGTAATAGGAGAGGTGCAATATATTTTGCATTGTCAATAGTGTCTCACACTCTATGTTGCCAAAACCAAAAGGAAGCTTAGACAGTGTATATATGAACAACTGTTTGATACAAGTATGAGCAAATTTGATAATGCCTTGTTCAAACATACAGTGACATATCATATGCATCAATTTTTGATTTTAATATTAAAAAATGTTGATAAAAATCCCAGGGCTTGTCCTTGGAATGTTAGTTTTTAAAGGAAAGTGCTTCATTGGCAGCTTTTTATTTTAAATATAGGTTTCTTACCCAGTTTAAATGAGATGGGTATTTATCTCAAGCATTTTGAAACTACATTCTTCTGAGATTTAGAATTTGTAATAGTATTCACATTAATTGTCTTGATTTTAAGAAATTTTGCATTTGGTGTTATATGTGCTTGTGTTTTTAATAATACTCATTGTATTAGAAGAGGGGGTGGAGTTTATGTGTTTAGTTTATTTTGATAGGATGGATGTAACATGTGATTACTGTTAGTTTTTAAAAGTCTGTTTATTCCTTTAATGCATTTAGTTCTAATGAAATGAAAGTGAAGGTATGAAACTGCTCAACTGCCTTTATAATAAATGTTCCTGTGTAGTGCCAAGTTGGGTTTTGTTTCCTTTATTAATTCCTGGGGGTGGTCAGGAAAGTCTAATAGTCCTGGGGGGTAAGAAGAAGCACTGGCGGCAGCTGGTAGTCAGTTGTAGGGTACAAAAATGTGTGTCACATTTTTTGTTTATTGCTACTTCAGATCACTAACATTAATGTCTCTTTGAACTGCTAGACATCCCATGCCAAAAAAGTAAGGTGCAGCCATAAGCAGAACTTCTTATTTTCAATGTACAATCTACTGTGTGAGGTAAATATTTTGTTAGAAAAAGATTGCCAGAATACTTATTGGATATGAAAGCTATTTCAGTGCAGCAACACATGAAACTTGTTTACAAAGCAGTTTCGGTGACACTTCACCTCTCTGAGGTTATACGGATACCATGTCTCCTTACAATGATGGAACACAGTAGAATATTGAATATAAGACTTGCATTTGCAACAGTTTTTGAATAATGCAGCTATTTCAAGTTCCTTGTACAAATTCCTTCATTACAGGAGGCAGAATGTGTCTTAAGACAAAAATATTAAGTTTTAATATTTACAGAACCCAAGATGCTTTGTTTGCTATGAGATATAAGATATCTATTAATCCTCACTTGAAACTTGATCTGGATCATATTCTTGGCATTAGGTGAAACAGCCCTTACAATGTCTGCACCTCAGTTTAAAGATATCCCTAGAGGCCATCGGGCTTATGTTGAACCCAGATACCACACATTGGATTTGCTTAAAAACACCCCAAACACCTTACATTCCTCTAATTTCAGACATTAGCTGGTGTTACACTACTGCTTTCTACATTTGTAAGCAAATGAAGGATGTAGCAAAAAGAGAGAAACAACATAAAATCCATCTTGTACATAAACCTGTAAGTTACATAATTTTTACTGAATGCATATTATAGATGTTAAGACTGATGCAAGGCTTAGACGTAAACTTTCTTTTAAATATCTGCAAATCACATCCTCTTTTCTTAGTACAAATTCATGTCTGTGGCACTAAATAACTTAAAAATTATCTATGTATAGATATGGACAGAATACATACAAGATAAGTCTATATCTATAAGCATGTAAAGGATAAAACTAACAAAAAGGTACAGTTTTATGGAGCTAATGATGCTGAAGACCCATACTACATACTCAAGTAATAGGCAGGGCCAGTGTTAGCATTTTGGGGGCCCCCAGCAGATGTCAAGCTGAGGGCCCCCTAGGCACTTTCAGTCTACGTATAACCCTATCGCTGATACCCCTCCTAAGCAACCTTTTAGTTCATGCTGCAAATTGACTGACCTATAGCTGCAATGCTCTTAATTACAACAGGCCTGTGTACCACACTATGTTGGCCCATCTCTCAAATGGACATTTACAGATACTGGAATTTAGTTGCACCAATGATACATTGCAGGAACTCTATGTACAGGTCTGGACTTAGGTGAAATGGCATCCTAGGCCTACTGTTTCAACCACCCAATACACTCACACACACACATACACACACACACACACACACACACACACACACACACACACACACACACACACACACACACACACACACACACACACACACACTAAACCCTCCACACTTCTCCAGATCACTCCTCCCCCCATCTTGGGCTTCCCATGCTATGCACATTACTTTTTTTCTTTCTTTTCTCAAATTGTGCTTTACTCTTCAACTTTTTCAAGAAGCCATATCTTCCTACGTGCTCTGAAGTGCATTTTTAAAGTTTTTTTTTCTTTTTACACAACCTTTTCATCCAATGATGGTTTGAACAGAAATTTTGATTAAGGAAAGAAATGATGTTGCTGTTCAGCTTTACTTTTCCTTGCAACATTTCAACACACATTTCCTGACCAAGGAAGCACAGTAATAACCATTTACAAAATAACTCAGTTAAGCCAGAGCCACCAGAAGCACTGGGTTATGCATTCTCTGAAATACATTTAGAGCATTTTCCCAACTTTTTAATCCGGGTTGTACCAAAGGCTTAA
Source organism: Protopterus annectens (assembly GCF_019279795.1). Lineage (NCBI taxonomy): Eukaryota > Metazoa > Chordata > Ceratodontiformes > Protopteridae > Protopterus > Protopterus annectens. The sequence goes on along the minus strand of NC_056748.1, from coordinate 884,298,765 downwards.
TGTTCAAAGATGACAAAATAGTGACTCACAATAAACTAACAAGCCAATTGTTGTCTGGATATACAGGTCCTATCTTGAAACTGCCTTCCTCCCCTAACCCCCCCCCCCAAAAAAAAAAAGAGACTGCCTATGCATCCTTCTGGTGTTAGAGTGGGATGAAAGCAGAGGTTCAAATTTCTACAGTCATGTATTTCAAGTGAATGCTGACATACATATACATAGCATGCCTCCTCATTCCTCAACCCAAACTGTCAAAGGCAGCTACCTGCATACATGCCTGAAGTGTGATTGTGAGGAAAGTGAAACAATAACAACTTTGTTGCTCCTAGACAGTACACTACCCCTACACACACTATAGTAGCCTTCTTTGTACGCATCTGAGGTCTGTCAGAAAAGCAAAAGAAAAGAATGAACACACTGTCCTCAGCCCAAATGCAAGTTATAATAACCTCATGTGTACGCCTCTAAGGCTTGACTGTGATGGCAATTAAAGAAGTAATAACCACACAATCCATCCCCCGTGTGCACACACCCACACATACATAACCTACGTCAGTTTTCTGTACACACACACACCTGATCAGAGCTTTTTTTTAGAATGGGTACAGTTGAGAGCAGAGCCCATTATCAGATTTATCCTAACAGGGTCATATCAAACCCCTGTTCAGGTTAAAGAGCATAATCAGGCAATTAATACATTTTCCTCCTCATTTTCCCCAAACAGCAACAGCTTTTGTTGGACGCCACACAGTCAGAGATGATTAATGGAGCCCCATGTTTCCATTTATGCAGTTTGGGGAGCGGGGGCTCCCAGACTCTTAGAAGGTCTAAGTGTCTGAATGTTCTGTGATATATTTTATTCATTACTTTTGAAATATAATTACTCATTAGCTACATTTTAGCTGATACCCACAAAAATAATGTATGTGTCCTGGCATTACTGGGTGTGTGCACAGATAAAAATCACTGTTATTTTTTACACACACACACAGACACACACACACACACACACATAAGCCATAGCAATATTAGTTTTGTACTTACTTCAACACTGGTATTGTCACACCAGATCACTGACTGCAGCAGTGGTAAGTCACTTTTATTTACCTTTCCTGATTTTTCTCATAGTTTTGCTCTGTCCTTTGTAAAAAGTTTGATTTGCTTGTAAATCATCCAGGATTACAGTCAATAAACCCAGACATCAGAGTTTTATACTTATTTGACCAAAAAATTGCTGTAATATTTGGAACATGTTCATAATTTTGAGCATTTATTCTCCTATTATATGTATTGCAATTAATTCTTCTGCAAAGAAGTTGAATGTTACAGAAGCTGGTGTTCTGCCAGTGTTTGTAAAAGTCCCTGAAAAAAGGAAATCATCCCTGAAGATCAGAAGCATCAGCTTTTCTTAAAATCCAAGGTTTGCACTGAGATCAGTCACTCTGGGCTGCTGATCTCTGTAGTGCTTAACTTGCTTATGTTCATTATCAGCTTTACCCTAATAGGGTCATATCACAGACTTGTTCAGGTTAAAGAGCATAATCAGGAAAGTAATACATTTTTTCTCCTCATTTTCCCCCAACCAGCAGCAACTTTTGTGCCCCCCCCCCACATACAGTCAATGATGACTAAGGGGGCCCCCTTGCAGTCATGGGTATTCCAAGTACCTAAGGTTGGTTATGTTGTTAATTTTAGTGAGCTGAATGTTCACTAGCAGTGTTTAACTAACCCAGGGGTACTATATCAGTGGTAAAATATTTAATGGAATTGTGAAGCCTGTTGCTTGATAAAACACTGTTACTATAACCAGAGATAGCTTTGAATTTTAAAGGAGATATAAATATGACTTATTACCCATCTGGTTTATCAAGTACACAAGACTGTTGTACTAGATTTTGTTGGTTTGACAGACCTGTTGCAAAATATCAGGGTAAGGCAACCTGCTGTGGTTGGGGGCCCCAAGGAACAGGGTGCCCCCAGTGACCACAGGGTTTGCTGGTGTCTAAAGCCAGCTGTGGTAATAGGAAAACTCTCTCTTTGAATAGTAAAAAAAGTAGGACCTAGATAAGGCAGATCAAGGACAGCTACAGTCAACAGTTGTACTCATTCACTGCCCTCTTTTATCTTTAAATTCAACAGTAAACTTAAAAGTGAACAATATTATTATGGAGGCATGGTGCTAGACCATGAAGGAAATTAGAAGAAAGAACAAGAACAAATAATTTGAAAATTGGAAATGAGGTGATTTTGGGAAATACTGCTTCACTTGAGGCAGTACTTTACATGGTTTCGGACAGAATAAAGGTCATTTTTAGTGGCCAACTGATAGCCAAGGAAATAAGAATTATAAGAAAGAAAGGGGAAAAAAACATGAGAACCTTGGAAGTTACAGTACTAGAGAGGTATCAAACAGTACAAAATAAAGAATTAAAATTAAGATGAAGGGCGAACATATAAATGTAGAAATCTGTGGATGCACAAGTAGTAGAAATTACAAGTTATTTAAAATATCATCATCATCTCATTAGATCTACTTTACTAAAAATGTGGGCCCTGCAGCTTAACAAAGGAAATAATGAGTTATTATCTGGTATGCACTTCTTATATAGAAAAAGGTATATAAGCTCACGGATGTCAACCAAGAATCTGAGAAATATTTTAGATAAGTATATTAAAACCTGTGCTAATTTTAGATGGGACAGTTTAAAATGTTTCCGGGTTTCGAGTCTCTTTAAACTTGCCACAGAAAATTAGGAAAAATTAAAAGTGCCAGTCTTCCATGGGCAGACAATACACTATAAAGTTCAGTTTTCTGTCATTGTCTCTAGAATTGTAATGATTGTGTTAGTTTTTATGACTTTGACAGCTTATTCTGTCATCACAATGCATCTGTTTTTAGCAAAGTCACAACATGTTGCACATACTGTTAATGAAGATGAGATCATCACTGCCACACTAAGCATGAATTTTTTTTTTTGTTGATAGCTTTCAGACTTTAGCATCTTAAATGCCTGAATGAAATACATCTCAATTTGCAGAAAGTTTGTGATGGGCAACATGCTGTTTACAGCTTACTTATTATGTTATCTACATTTGAACATCATACTTATCAGAGTTTTGTTTCTG
>NC_056748.1:884248139-884290639 GCF_019279795.1 Protopterus annectens | reverse complement strand
AGCTAGCTATACAGTGGGTGATAAAAGGGTTTATACCAAAATTAGTGAGCTTGTCTGTAATGCCAGAGTGGGTATTGTAACAAAAGCCTTGGCTAGGCTGAGGTAAGCTGTGTGCAAAGTTTTACCGCCATACTTTGCTGACCCTCTCATAAAAGTCCACCGTGGTTACATTTGAGTTAAAGAGTATGCATGAGAGGTATGTAGGAGTTTGATGAATCTCTAATTTGTCTTGCAGTGGCTAGAAACAGGAATTACGTATTCTCTCTCTCTCTCTTTCTGACACTCTCATTTACTGAAAGGGGACATGACCTCCTCAACTCAGGGCAGGAATGGTTCTTCCTCCCAGACTGCCTCAAAACTGCTGCTCCACACACCCCACAGTAGTTGCTAGGGAGAACTATCAGACAATATAGATTGAATTATGAATTATTCTATTAAGCAGTAATATAGTCAGAAAACAATCTAAGAATTAAAGATGAGAAAACAACTTTGCAAGCTTAATGGTAGAACCTATCAGTTTGGGCCAATGTTTAAAGAAGAAAAACTATTTTTTTTGAGGGGGGGATACCCCTTAAGGTGATAGGTTTGAGAAGTGGCTAAATTCTTCTAAAATGACCTCTTGAAATGAATATGTACACACACACACACACACACACACACACACACACACACACACACACACACACACACACACACACACACACACAGACACACACACACACACACACACATACATACACATACATACACACACACACACACACACACACACACACACACACACACACACACACACACACACACACACACACACACACACACATTTTTCTATGTAACTAGTCTGAAGTACTCTGATATTGTTTACATCTCTGCATTCTTTGTTTGTGAAATGTTTTTTATTTCACCCACCTGAACCTGAAAGTGGTCAATATTGATTAGTGCACTACGCTGGTAAACAAATATAGATATATATAACTATATAAAAGTAAATACATTCTACCACATACAGCACATATACATGCATAGCTTCAGTGTGTGTAATGTGATGACCCTGTCTTAGTCCAATGGTATAGCTCTGTCTTGTGTAACATATGATTTACTAACATGTACGTGTGCCATGGAATAACCATTTTGCTCCTTAAATGGACCAGAGTGAGTAGCCATGGTGACTTCAGGCACTGGGTAATGCAGGTTTCCATCACGGTGCACTGGAGATCTGGAGAGAGCAGGCTTTTACCTGTTCTTTCTGCACAGGGGCTTTAGGGAGAACATGTTTTATAAGTGCAATGGCTCAATGTGAATGGTGGATAACTGGCACAACCTTGCAGGGATGGGGAGTGATAACACTGGCATCATCCATGCTGTGCAGCATATTTGACATTGACAGAGTTATTTGAAGTAGAGATATCCTGACCTGCTTTGTCAATGGGAGGCATACCTCTCAACCTCTTAGAGCAAGAAATCTAGACAAAACCATAAATAATGGGGGACAAAGGCCCATAAATGGAGACAATGTTTATATTTTGCTCTTAGAAACTTATAAAGTAGACAGAATAACAGGTTTTGCATTTGCATATATTTTCTGAAGGGTATGAAGTCTGAAACACAAATGTCTGTCATTACTTTCTGCCTTAAATATTCAATGATTTGCAGGTCATTCACTAGAAAACCACAATTTTATGAAAAATGGACCAACAATATGAGGCAAAAATCTGGACATTCTGCAAAAATCTGTACAGTTGAGAGGTATGGTGGGAGGTAGAGGTATAGCAGTAGCAGCCTGATATGTTCTGTAAAGCAAATTCTTTTCTGTATTATTATCTTATATTACCCTATTTCACATGTATACCTTGAAGTGCAGACTTTGTTTTTCAATGGTGCTTATATTACTCCACCTATTTCACATGCATACCTTGAAGCGCAGACTTTGTTTTTCAATGGTGCTTATATTACCCTAACTGTTTCACATGTATACCTTGAAGTGCAGACTTTGTTTTTCAATGGTGCTTATATTACCCTACCTGTTTCACATGTATACCTTGAAGTGCAGACTTTGTTTTTCAATGGTGCTTATATTACCCTACCTGTTTCACATGTATACCTTGAAGTGCAGACTTTGTTTTTCAGTGGTGCTTATATTACTCTAACTGTTTTACATGTATACCTTGAAGTGCAGACTTTGTTTTTCAATGGTGCTTATATTACTCTAACTGTTTCACATGTATACCTTGAAGTGCAGACTTTGTTTTTCAATGGTGCTTATATTCCCCTAACTGTTTCACATGTAATGGTACTTAATTACTCTAACTGTTTCACATGTACACCTTGAAGTGCAGAATTTGTTTTTCAATGGTGCTTATATTCCCCTAACTGTTTCACATGTAATGGTGCTTATATTACCCTAACTGTTTCACATGTACACCTTGAAGTGCAGAATTTGTTTTTCAGTGGTGCTTATATTACCCTAACTGTTTCACATGTATACCTTGAAGTGCAGACTTTGTTTTTCAATGGTGCTTATATTCCCCTAACTGTTTCACATGTAATGGTGCTTATATTACCCTAACTGTTTCACATGTACACCTTGAAGTGCAGAATTTGTTTTTCAGTGGTGCTTATATTACCCTAACTGTTTCACATGTACACCTTGAAGTGCAGAATTTGTTTTTCAGTGGTGCTTATATTACCCTAACTGTTTCACATGTATACCTTGAAGTGCAGACTTTGTTTTTCAATGGTGCTTATATTCCCCCAACTGTTTCACATGTAATGGTGCTTATATTACCCTAACTGTTTCACATGTACACCTTGAAGTGCAGAATTTGTTTTTCAGTGGTGCTTATATTCCCCTAACTGTTTCACATGTATACCTTGAAATGCAGACTTTGTTTTTTCAATGGTGCTTATATTCCCCTAACTGTTTCACATGTAATGGTGCTTATATTACCCTAACTGTTTCACATGTACACCTTGAAATGCAGACTTTGTTTTTCAGTGGTGCTTATATTACCCTAACTGTTTCACATGTATACCTTGAAGTGCAGACTTTGTTTTTCAGTGGTGCTTATATTACCCTAACTGTTTCACATGTACACCTTGAAGTGCAGACTTTGTTTTTCAATGGTGCTTATATTACCCTAACTGTTTCACATGTACACCTTGAAGTGCAGACTTTGTTTTTCAATGGTGCTTATATTACCCTAACTGTTTCACATGTATACCCAAGTGCAGACTTTGTTTTTCAGTGGTGCTTATATTCCCCTAACTGTTTCACATGTATACCTTGAAGTGCAGACTTTGTTTTTTCAATGGTGCTTATATTCCCCTAACTGTTTCACATGTAATGGTGCTTATATTACCCTAACTGTTTCACATGTACACCTTGAAATGCAGACTTTGTTTTTCAGTGGTGCTTATATTACCCTAACTGTTTCACATGTACACCTTGAAATGCAGACTTTGTTTTTCAGTGGTGCTTATATTACCCTAACTGTTTCACATGTATACCTTGAAGTGCAGACTTTGTTTTTTCAATGGTGCTTATATTACCCTAACTGTTTCACATGTATACCCAAGTGCAGACTTTGTTTTTCAGTGGTGCTTATATTCCCCTAACTGTTTCACATGTATACCTTGAAGTGCAGACTTTGTTTTTTCAATGGTGCTTATATTCCCCTAACTGTTTCACATGTAATGGTGCTTATATTACCCTAACTGTTTCACATGTACACCTTGAAATGCAGACTTTGTTTTTCAGTGGTGCTTATATTACCCTAACTGTTTCACATGTATACCTTGAAGTGCAGACTTTGTTTTTCAATGGTGCTTATATTACCCTAACTGTTTCACATGTATACCCAAGTGCAGACTTTGTTTTTCAGTGGTGCTTATATTCCCCTAACTGTTTCACATGTATACCTTGAAGTGCAGACTTTGTTTTTTCAATGGTGCTTATATTCCCCTAACTGTTTCACATGTAATGGTGCTTATATTACCCTAACTGTTTCACATGTACACCTTGAAGTGCAGACTTTGTTTTTCAGTGGTGCTTATATTACCCTAACTGTTTCACATGTATACCTTGAAGTGCAGACTTTGTTTTTCAGTGGTGCTTATATTACCCTAACTGTTTCACATGTACACCTTGAAATGCAGACTTTGTTTTTCAGTGGTGCTTATATTACCCTAACTGTTTCACATGTAATGGTGCTTATATTACCCTAACTGTTTCACATGTACACCTTGAAGTGCAGACTTTGTTTTACAATGGTGCTTATATTACCCTAACTGTTTCACATGTATACCTTGAAGTGCAGACTTTGTTTTTCAATGGTGCTTATATTCCCCTAACTGTTTCACATGTAATGGTGCTTATATTACCCTAACTGTTTCACATGTACACCTTGAAGTGCAGACTTTGTTTTTCAATGGTGCTTATATTCCCCTAACTGTTTCACATGTAATGGTGCTTATATTACCCTAACTGTTTCACATGTACACCTTGAAGTGCAGAATTTGTTTTTCAGTGGTGCTTATATTACCCTAACTGTTTCACATGTACACCTTGAAGTGCAGACTTTGCTTTTCAATGGTGGAGCAGCAGCAAGTCAATATGGATGCTTATCTGATAAGTCTGGAGTGCCCTTCCCAGCTGTGGGATGAGCACAGACATTGTGCCAGCCTACGATATAACTCATACAGATTGTGGCATAGTGTGTGTGTGTGTCTGTGTAAGTAAGTAATCATGTTTTTCCGCTGTGTCATCATTTTGCAAGTCTAGTTGTAGAGGATACATTGAGGCCATGGTCACCCAGGGATGTGCCCAACAATACATCGTGTGCGAGGTTCCAGTGGTCACCAGATCTATCTCTCAGCAGGGTGATCATTCTGCTGATAAAGATCAGTATTGTATAAGTCTTTTAAATGGTTTATTATACTGTTCTAAATGAATGTTTTGAAGTACTTCCACAGACCACGCATTAGGCTTATTGTGCAATAGTTAGTTGGATCTATTCTTTCACATCCCTTATTAACCGCAATACTTGGTATCATGTACAATTACAGACTTATACAACATTGGAGTAATATATACAAATTAAAATGCCTGTGTCAGTTCTTTCATCAGTTTAAAAATACATTTCCTTAGGAATTAATCAATACGTACAATACAACTAATACTCTTGACTTTACTTAAGACACGATAAACCTTAATTACAGTAAACACAGAGCAACAAATATTATAAGTAGTATGTATGAGGGGGTTTAGCACAAATGTTATTTATATAAACCTGGCATGGCAAAGTATTACACAGAGAAATTTAACCTTCAAAGTATATTTACAGCATTGCAAGACAAATACAAGGAATATAAAAATCAGTCTGTGATTTTTTCCAGTCAGTTTGTAGTCTGCGTATAAACCTTATTAAAGAAAAGTTCATATCACCTTCATGGAAGAACAGGATAGTCAAAGATATTCTTTCTCTGAAAGATGCCATGGAAAAATAGATATTCAAATGTTTTTATGCACTGAACAAACAATGCAAAGATCAGAAAGGGAAAGGTGCTTGAATCTCATAAATATCATAAATATTTTGTTTACTATATTAAGCAACAAAAACACAGTACAGACTGGCTGTTAAGTATCCTGTTTCTTCACACCCATTTTCTAATATAAAAAATGCTTCATACTAAAAAGTGAGCTGACGGTAAAACTAGAAAAAAGTTGCAGAATGCCTGAACTACACTGAGAAAATGGAAAATGAGATGTTGTTGGACTGAACAATTATAAAACTGTTTGAAACTGTTACCCTTAATGTAGTTTACCAAAACACAACTTCATATTTTATCTTACATATTTCATGAAATGCAAAATGGGTGTGAATCTTATCTCGATATGTGTCATTGCAGCAAGTCAAATGTCTCTGGAATACATGTTTAACCTGCATGTTTTGAAAAAAGACTATAAAATATTACAGGTTTCTATTTTTTTATTATTATTTATCTGTTAAGCAGGTAAGCCGACTGGACGTAACTATTTTTATGGGCAACCTGGGATCATTGCCTGGTTGAGTGACTAGTGCAAAGTCACAAAGCAATCAAATAGAGAGGGAAGGACTCAAAGGGAATAAAATCTGAAATGAATATGGGAGAAATACATTTCCTAGTGACCATTTCGATAATGATGAAAACACATACACTCCACTCTCTGATAAAGAGAGATGAATGCATTTTTTTCCTCAGAGGTGTAAGGACCTTAAAGTTATAGGTATAATTTAAGGTGCACAAAGGTAAGATTTGTTTGACACAAAATGTCCCCAAACTCTAATTTTCTAATTTAGCTTCAAACTTTATTATTATATCAATGCATTTAGAAGTGAAATAGTCTGATGGTATCACACAGGACTGAGGCTATGAGCTGGTAATGAACTTTATTATGTAGTCCAAGGATTGATTCTCACAGCCTCCATTTACCTATTATGTAACGTGAGCAACTCATCTAACCAGAAAAAGGTCTGTGTGGATCAGTGCTCTACCCTGATTAACAAATACAAACAAATCATTTGCTTTAACACACATTGAATAAACGTTCGAGTCCGACATATTATTATTTGCTCTGTTTCCTTTGTATAATGTTGATTTTATACAACATATTCAGTTTGTTCTTGTGTCTTGAGAAAGGCATACTTACTACCAGTCTGAAGATATGCTGCGGCTCCCCAGTATTTCATTTTGAACTTAGCAGGGTCATCAGTATCTTCAAATGTGCCAAACATATTTGCACAGGTTACCCAGTATCTGAAAAAAAAAAAAAAAAAGGTTTATATTCACAGCGGCTGGTTGCTAAAATTCTGAAAATGCTTGAGACTTCAGGCATGATTAAATGCACAGTGCCTCAACTAAATTAAGTTTCTTATAAAATGATTTAAGTATAGGTATACTAAAGTAGAAAGGTTTATTTTATACAGCACTTAGTTCAAGCATTTATTCCTTTAAAAGTATACCTTTTGGCATCTATAAAGTTAAATTATTAAATAATGTGATACACTACTTTTCACCAGTAAGGACATTAGCCACTGTAGCTAATTACAGATAACGTAGGTGATCATTTACCATTGCTGAAAGCCTTTGTGAATCAAGTGTAAGTAACTCTTGTTACATAAACCTACAGTAGTTTGGCAAACCTATATGTGCTGGTAAAACATATGTAATATCTGGTGATAGCCCACCTTTGTTTTAAAATGTAGTCTTATGTGCAAATATATAATAAGCAGTGCATCAAACAGATGAAACATACAAATCTATGTCCAACTATTGCATCTGAATAGCAGTTTAATATAAAATACTTATAAAACAATATCTAAAATACTTAGAACTTTCATCACAATATATGATTTCTTCAGACTGTAACCGCACATAATACAGCAACCAATTTAAACCCCCCAAATTACAATTCACATGATCATTCACTAATCAGTTATCACTCTTATGCTAATAAAAACACTAAATCATGGAAATAATAAAACAACCAACCTAACGCCAAAACTGATACAAATATACAACTATATTTTCTAAGACCATATGTTTAAAACACACTTAATACTAATACCCTTGTTTAGTCCTTGGGTAGAATTGGCATCAGAATGTAGTCACCCAATCAGCTCTCTATTTTCAAGCTGATAGCCCCACTGTATAAATCTTTCATTAGTTTTCACCTTCTCTAATATGTTAAAAAGAAAGTTTGTAAAATTCACACAGCCTTTAGAATGGTTGTTTAGTGCATTTGTTGTCACCACTTCGACTGCTATAATGATGTTCATAAATTCTAGACCATAAATCTCTCCTGGTCTTCCTTATATAAAATATGGTACAGGCTTAACAAACTGACAGGTACACTACCTCTTAATACTGCAATTATATTTCCCCATTTAAAAAAAAATCTTTAGGCATAAAAACCACTTCTTCCACCATTTTGTGGTTAATAAACCTACAATGTCTGCAGTAACCACATTTCATGGTAACTACTACCCTTGTTGGAAGATACCCAGTAACTAGATAAATATTCCAAAAAATCTTTCAAATTTTTTCTTTTAAAAACAAACATTGGTTCAACCTCAACCAAATCAGTAATGATACATTAATACTGAAAAAAAAAAACTATTTTTAATAATATCCACAATAGCATAAATATCCATATTGTACTGCATAATGAAAATCCTTTCAAATTTTCTTCCTACTATATTCAGATTTTTTTGTAAATGCACTTAATTGTTTTAATAATATATATAACAGTTTTAGGTTGTTAAATAGAAATTTTTTGTTTCATGGGATTTTAAGACTTTGTGGTCTTTCCAGTATAAAACAGCTACAGCTTCTACATGAGGTGATGTAAATTACATTAGATGACTCAGAAGCAAATATTCTTTTTGAACACACTGCTTTCCTGATAACATGATTTACTGCATAAAACTATTTATAATGAAATAACACCATATAAAAGAAGCTCATGAATATACTCTTTAGGTTTGTTAGAAGTAATAGAAAACTTGTTCTTATTTCTTATTATTATTTTTACTATTTGATCATTGGGTAAGTGACCCTTTTCAGCCATGACCTGAGCTCAAAGAGCAGAAAATACATGATGGTCTTTCAATCAACAATCTTATATTATATACAAAATGAATACATGAATACATAACAAAATTCAGAACATAGTAAAACTGAATGCAGATGCAGTAACGTTAAAAGATCTTATCAGAGTGCATTAAAAAAAAGATATCTACAAAATGCAAGCTAGGATCTGCATAAAGTACAGTGCAATCATATATGTAATATATAAACTCCTATATACATGTGAAATATTTGTGTGTAAGAGGCTGATAAAAGTCTACTAAATGTATTCTAGTATTCATGATATGGGATGGTACACTTCATAAATATTTTCATGGTAGCAGTTGCAGGTCAGTTCAGTACAGATATGCATTTTAAGTGCATTTTAAAAGTTATTAGTGTTTTTTAGACTGTTGATGCCTGTAGGTGGAGGATTCCAAGTAGCAGATCTGAGAAGACTGTCTCATCTACAGCAGTTTTAAACAGGGGTGTACAAAGAAATGTATATTTTATACTCAGACCTTAAGCTGTTGCCTCCACCACCCATCTATCATTTAATAAATGTACTCAACTATCAAAATGTTGCCCCTGTGCACTTCAGAGTGAGATATTTTATTTTCAGTTGTTGCAACTTGTAACCATAAAAAGGATATTTTAGTGGTACATTATTCCTGAGGAAAGCATGTTTTGTATGACACTATACAGTAGACAATACTTCAGACAGTTCTAAAAAAATTTGCTGCTCTGAAACACATACACACAACACAAGCACATCAAACAAATAGCAACCATACACATACACTTAAATTCCTACATCTAACGCTACACTAAACTAAACATACACTACTATCTACTCACCTTAACCCAAACCCTAACCCTAAGGTCTGTCACTATCGTACACTCACCTAACCCGCGCCCTAACCCTAACTCACTTAAACCGCCCCTAACCCTAAAGTCTGTCACTATCGCACACACGCCTAACCCACGCCCTAACCCTAACATAGAATCGCACACTTACCTGAACCCAACCCATAACTTTTCACCACAGCGCTAAGAATAGCGAAGCCACAGAAACGGCCAACCGAATTCTTTCCCGAGGAAAGAATTCACTGTTCTGCAGCTTCACTATTCTTAGCATTTGCTGAATAGTGTTCAATATCAGATCATTCAAAGTTTTAATACTTCAATGTTCTGATATAGACCCTTAATAACAGCTAGGAGTGCTTAACACAATGTTAAGGATTTTCGGATGTCAAAAAGGTGTTTAACAACCTGTCTTTCCCCAATTTTGGAACATAATCATACTGTTTTATGCACTACATGACAGTTAAAAACTGTATGCATAGCCATGCTATTCAAAACTAAAGTTATTTTATATATTTTGTATTTTGAAATATGTTCAGAGATGCCATCTGCCCTGTACAGCAGCCAAAGCACAGGAGATGAGACAAAAGAGCATGTCTTGCTGATCTTGATAATAAATGTATGATTTTGGTTAGCATACAAAAGCAGTAATGCATGTTCTAATGCATATCATGAAGAAAAAAGTTGATTGAGGGGTAAGTTACTATGTGTTGCACACTTAGCATATGGGTATAGCATTCAAGAGATGAAATACTCTGTGATGATCACTGGGGCTAGAATACTACACGAGTAGGCAATGGACTTCAGAAAATGTTCTTAAATGTGTTTATTTATTGCCAGTTCCTGCATACTAGTTCTTATTTGTACCTATCACTTGCCTTTGAAGCAGAAGGCTTTGAGTACTATTCCCACCCCTAAACGATGGACTGCTGACCTTGCAGTGCAGCATAAGGGGTACTACACTCCTAAGTGTGTCATGCTTCAAATGAGATGTTAAACCAAGGTCCTCCTGCTTGAGTTGGTGGTAGCTTAAGTCGATGTGAGCGATCCCACAGCACCTATTGAAAAGAGTAAGGGTCCTTTATATATACAAAAAAAATATTTACAGAATGCTTACAAATATACAATTTTCCATTTCCTTCTCTTACTATTATACATTCATATTTTTTATATCAAAATTTTATTCTTATTAGACCCTCACTCTTTTTTTCCATTTTATTTAAGTTTGCTGCTAAAATCCATTTTCCATTAAACATAATTTCATTTATACTTTTATTCTATATAACCTTAGTAACATTTTAATGTACTCTTTTTTGATTGTTTTTACATCTGTTTTTACAATACACATATTTATCTTATCCATTTATTTTATATTTTCAAAGAAGTTTTCTTCACATAACTTGCCCCATAATTATACTACTCTTTTATATTTCAAAAAACACTTGTTGAGTAGTTTCTTCTTCCTCACAATGTAAAAATAATTTTTACTTTTATTTTTATATATTATGTTTTCACTGGTAATTTATCTATTACCTTTTACCACAAAAAATGTCATTCTACTTTCTTATTATATTATTTATTTCTTATTTTTATAGCTTTAAATTACTTTCTGTTAGATTTTCCTATGGTTTAGCATAAAAATACTGCATCATTATGTTCTGATACCATACTTTCCTCTCCTTTTCTATTTCAGCAATTTTTATTTTCCACTTTAATATTTTTTTCTTGAAAACATTTTATCTCACAATTGATACACTATTTTTCTCTTATGATTTTTACCTTACCCCCAAATTTATCATACTTACATTTAAACATTTTTACAACTAATATTTCAGTTTTTATTTATCCACTTTAATACTTTATATACATTTAGTGAAACAGCATATACCACTGTGTTAATTAACCCTAAACCTCCTTCCTCTTTATTTATACATAAACATCCTCTTTTTACTGGATTCAATCTACAGTCCCATATGAATGAAAAAATCTGCAATAATTCTTTTTCAATTGTTGTCAACATAAATATACATGATAAATATGCTATTTCTCATTAATACTAAAGTTATCAAATAAACATTTTCCCTACATGATAACCTCTATGTTTTACAGAAAAAAATCCTTTAACTCTGCTATTCTTTTTCCCATGGAATTTTACTTACATTCTTACTCCCAGATTTTATACCTAACAGAGAGATTTCATTCATTTTAAAAGGTATTCCCCAGTCTTAAGCACACTGCCTAATCCTTTACTTTTCTCTTTAATGAAAGTCATTCTTATTGCTTCTAAAAACTCATTTAGTTAAAATATTACTTAATTTATCGAAGTTTTGTTTTTTTTCCAATTATTATACTAGCTGCATAAGTTAACAATGCTGGAATTCTTAACACAGGCAGTACGTATTTAGCCTCCTTTATTTTAAAATTTATTTCACATAAAATTGCATTCATAACTAAAGTAAAAAATATACAACTCATTGCACATCCCTGTATGCCACCCTTTCTCATACGTGAATCTTTACATAGCCAACCATGTACTAGAAGTTTTACTTTATTATTGTTAGGCAGCTATACATAATTTCCTTTATTTTCACTTATATTTTATTCTTTCATTATCACCCAAAAAATGTTATGTCCCTTTGTATCAAATGTCTTAGTAAGATCCCCTATCATATGTTTAGCTTCTTCTCCTTAATTTGTAATATAATCCACAATCCCTCTCAATATCATTAATAATTCTTGACATCCCTTCCCCTTTATGCTATATATATATATATATATATATATATATATATATATATATATATATATGGGTCTACTTCTGATTGTCAAAAAATCAGTTTATCGGCAATCAGAAGATCAAACCCATTTAAGTGAAAGTGCACTAAATCGAAAGTGCACTTTTGCAAAAACTGGTTCTCTGAAGCGCATTACTTTGGGGATAAGGAAATATATCCTTTTCCCCACTGTAGTGTGAACTCGAAGTTAGCATATTTAAGTAGGGGGTGCGGCAGTGCAGCCTCCTACATGGGGGGGTGCAGGGGCTTGCCCTGAAAAATACTATTTAAAGCAGTTTTGTTTTGTTTTTTTTTCCAGTTCAGAGAACCAGCTTTTGCAAAAGTGCACTTTTGATGTAGTGCACTTTCGCTTTTTCACTTTAATGGGTTTTGTTGTTGCTTGATTGATATTGTGAGATTTCGATCAAGCAACATAGACCCATAAATATATATATATATATATATATATGTATATATATATATATATATATATATATATATATATATATATATATATATATATATATATATGTGGGTCCCCTACGAAATCCAGAATGCACAGAATCCCGATGCCCAAAATACCGAGACGAAAAGCCCGAAACCCCACATTACCGAAACGTTGAAAGTGCAAAATTCAAAAAAGTGAAACTAATACATACATACAGCACACACACAAACATACACACACCCTCCCCATAACCAAACAAACCACCCTACACTGTGCCCACCACACCCCCTACTTTATTATTCTAATTCTGAGATTGCACAAAGATATATACACAAGGCAAACTCACACCCACACATTACAGTCCCCCCCCCACACACACACACACCAGTCACAACACACACTTACACACACTAAAGCCCCTCACAAACACACTTACATACACATACCTGAACCGCAACACCAGAAGCACTAACTCAAAATCCCTTAACATCGGGATTTTGAATTTTGCGCTTCTGGTCTTTTGGTAATGTGGGGTTTCAGGCTTTTCGTCTCGGTATTTTGGGTGTCGGGATTCTGTGCATTTGGGATTTCATAGGGGACCTATATATATATATATATATATATATATATATATATATATATATAAGTATTCTGCTACATCATTATTTATTCATGAAACCTTCATTTAGCCATTCATTCAAAATCTTTAATAAAATATTTTTGTCATTCCATTAAATTTTATACATTTCATATCCTATTCCATCTGGTCCTACAGCTGAATCTATACTTACTTGTCCTGATACTCTATCTAACATATATACAGATATCTCCTTTTCAAATTCTTTATTTTCTTGCACTGAGAACTTTTTTACTTCCCATTTTTTTTAATTTCTTCTTTTTTCTTTAGGTGTTTCTTGTACATACTCTACTACAATATTCATAATTTCTTCCTGGGTTTTTTCTATTTCTCCTTTTAGATTTTTCATTTTTCTCATTACACTACAATCTTGCTTTATTAATCTCTTTAAATATATATATTATTCTTATCTTTTCTCTTGCAAGAAATATCTTTGCTTGTATAACTCCTTATTTTTTTCTTAGTTTATTTTATATATTCTATTTCTTTATTAAAACACCTCTAGTATTTTTTTAATCTTTACTGCATCTTTATATATTCTCCTATAATGTTCTCTATTCTTCTCACATCATACTGCCACTATAAGAAACATTTTATTATATATTTTATCTGAAATGTCATCCACCATTCAGCCCACTTTTTATAAAATGCTCTCATAGTAGAAGGAAGGTAAGGTCTAGGGTTTTGTGGGAAGAGGTTAGTTCATGGCAGTTTGTGTAACACCACTGTTGCATAACCACTTGGAGAGATGCAGGAAAAAAGATGAGATGTACCACCAAGGTTGTTGTGAGGCAAATGTATCATGTTAAAAGCCAGGATCTGAAGAAGGTTTTTTACCAAAAGTGCTTATCCACCCTGAACCTTGTTTTATACTACTTGGATTTTTATCTGTTTGTATTAACAAATGTGGCTTTTAATGTGACATGGTTGTCTCACAACAGCCTTGGTGGTACGTCTCATCTTTTTTGCTGCATTTCTCTACTTGTTGAGACCACCTTTGGTAACATAGTGTTTTTGTTTTTATGTAACCACTTGGAGGGAAGGTGGTTATATAAAGTGCTTTTAAAGATGGTGGGGGACTGCTGTAGATGTACAGAGGGAGGAAAGTTGTTCCAGGTTTGGCAACATTCCATGAGTACAAGAATTTGCCTGCTGATAGTTTGGGTTTATGAGTTTGGAGAAGAAACTGGTGTTCAGATCATAGAGTTCTAAGTAGGTTGTATAGAGTGAGGAGGGAGCAAAGGGCAGGGCAGTCTTGGGGCTTGTACATGTGTGGTAGTGAGCTGTAGGAGAAGTAGCTAGTGGGGGAGTTCTAGCCATTGTAGTTCTTTTAGGGCTAGACAGTGGTGAGAAGAATGATGGTTGTTAGTTATGAATTTAGCAATTTTGTGATAGCAAGACTCCAGTTTTGCTAACAGAGACAAATGTACGTTGTTTAGGAAGGGAGCACCATAAGTGAGAGATAGCAAGAGGTAGGAAAGAGCTAGGTTACGTTTGGAGGAGAGAGAGAGAGAGATGGAGAGAGAGAGAGAGAGAGAGAGCGAGGAACGTGTTATACCTGTAGAGAAGCCCAAGTTTTTTATGTGTTTTGTTAATATTGTTTTGAATGTGAAGGTAAAATGTGAGGTTTTCATCGATTATAATGCTCAGCAGTTTGGTATTTGTAACTAACTCGATTTTGGTTGAGTTGAGAGATAAAATATCAAAGGTGTCTTTATTAATTGGTGAATTTCTCTTGGGGGTAAATATCATGAGTTTAGTTTTTTGGGGGATTTAAGGAGCCATTTTTCCACAGTGAGAAATGCTGTTTGAGAGGAATGCCTGAGAGTATTTGTGTTTGAAACTGAACAGACAATAGTAGAGTCGTCTGAGTACTGGACAAGTGATCCCTGTTTAATAACTTGGTGGAGGTTATTAATAAAAATATTGAATAGAATAGGGCCTAAAATAGAGCCTTGTGGCACACCTGTGGGGTCATGTATAAAGGCTGAAATTGAATTTTGCCATCTAACGGCATGCTCCCTGTTGGAAAGATAGCTTTTGAACCACTTAATGAAGTGGGGGATAGACCTATTTTAGAGAGCTGGGATAGGAGTAAGGGGTGAGAGATATTGTCAAAAGCTTTTGAGAAGTCCAAATAAAGGGCAGGGACAAAATTTCCTGAGTCGTGGGCCTTATTTACTATGTCTGTGAAGGAAAGTAATGCATAAATAGTACTATGACCTGGGAAGAACCCATGTTGTGTAGGAGAAAGAATGTTGTGTTGAAGCAGGCAGTCTACTAGTTGTTTTTGTACATATTTTTTAAGAATTTTGGAGATAGAGGAAAGTATAGCGATAGGACGGAAGTTAGAGATATCATTAGAGGAGTCACCTTTGTGAAGTGATAGGATGATAGCTTTTTTCCAAAGGTCAGCAACATGAGATTCTTGTTCAGATCTGTTAATAAGGATGCTAATGGGATATGACACTGAGTCTGCAGCAAGTTTTAGAAACATAGGAGGAATTCCATCGGCTGCATTGGAGCACGGTTTTAAATTTAAAAGTAGTTTTTTGATGTAGTAGGTAGGCATGGGAG
Organism: Protopterus annectens; assembly: GCF_019279795.1. Taxonomy (NCBI): domain Eukaryota; kingdom Metazoa; phylum Chordata; order Ceratodontiformes; family Protopteridae; genus Protopterus; species Protopterus annectens. The sequence goes on along the minus strand of NC_056748.1, from coordinate 884,274,732 downwards.
AGAGAGTGAGTTGTGGATGGCTAGCTATGTGTGTATAATCTGGAAGGGTTTTGTGAGAGTTTGGCAAGGAAAGAGGAAGAGTGTGAATAGAAGAGTCAGTACAGTTATGAGGGAGAGAAGAGAAGGAGAGTGAGAATTAGAGCGCTATAAGGGAGAGGAAGGGAGAAGGAGGCAGTAATATTGGCAACTGTGTCGATAAAGTAGTTGTTGAATAGGCTAGCTATTTGTTCAGGTGATTTGTCAGGGTGTGGGCATGGGTTGGGTTTAAAGCTGGGGTTCAGACGTTTATTAATAGAGGACCAGAAAGATTTGGGGTTATTTGCTCTGTTACTTTGCAGGTACCAGAATAACTGCTGTTTGTCCTTGGAGATGAGCTTTTTAACTTGGTTGCGGAGCTGTCTATAGCATATAAGGTCTGTGTTATTATTAGACTTAAGCCAGCTTTTCCATGCTTTGTCCCTGTTATTCATGGTATCTTTAGTGGCTTTTGTTAACCAAGGGGCATGGCTAGTTTCGATCCTTTTGTTTCTAGTAGGACTAGGCTATTTAATACTGCTAGAAAGATAGTACTGAAATAGAGAAAAGCCTCATCTAAGGGGAGGAATTTAACAATAGTCAAATTAATATTAGCAAGAATGTTGTTAAATGAAGTGGGACTGAATTTAGATAGATTTCTGGCTACTTTGATGTTGTGATGTTTTGGGATAGATGAGCCAGCACAGATTGTAAAGGCAGGGAGGTGGTCACTAAGAGAGTTGGATAGGGTCCCAGGACTGATGAACTTTGAGGGATCTGAAACTAAGATCCAGTCTAGGATGGATCCAACATTAGTTCTGTTGTGTATCTGGTGGTGGATATGATGAGCTGGGTGAAGTGGAAGAGGAAGATGCTGCTGGATGTCTGTTTTGAAGAGATTAAGCCCTGGTCTATATTCATGTCACTTAGTATTATTGTTTCACTTTCTATGGTGCGGGAGATCCAAGGCAAGATATCTTCTAAAATACGGATATTATTTTTGGGAGGGATGTATAGGACAATTATACATAGTTTCTTGGAGTGGTTGATGTCAAGAAAGGAGATTAGGATGTCTAAATTATGGAATTGAGGGATGTGGTCATTGAATCGACTTAGCGTGAGAGAGCTGGGGTAGATTATGGCTACTCCCCCTACTTTTTTATGTGGCCTCTCAGCTCTAAGTATATTAAATTTTGGAGGTAGAAGTTCAGAGTCCTGAATAGATGGTTTGAATCAAGTTTCTGAGGTGGCGAGGATGTCAGTTTTATTTTGGGTGAGCCAGGCATGTAGCTGAGAGGTATTGTTACATAGGCTTTGGAAGTTTAAGGTGGATAGGTGAAGTGACTTAGATTTATTAGAGTAGATGGGAGAATAAAGGGTGTAAGAGTTTGTGGGCCCAGGATTGTGATGGATGTCTCTGGAGTGGATAAGGTTAGATATAGCGTGACAAAGGTGATGGCAGGTAGAAGAAAGTGTAGAGTACTTGTAGTGTAAGAAGTAGAAGTTGGAATTAGGTGAGTAGTAAAGTAGTGAATATGTTTGGAGGAAGTAGTTCTTAAAGCACAGGATGTTGTTATGAAGGAAGATGCTAGGACGTATATTTGAGTAAGACTTTAGAAGGGGGAAAAGGATTGGGTTAAGGAATTTAATTTGGGAGGGGGGTCTGGTGGTTGTACAGTAGTGTATATAGAGAGGGTGAAAAGAAGTAGTGCCACTGTGAATGGTAGTAGTGTTTGCTGAATTTGAGTTAGCATGGTAGAAATAGAAAAGGAGTGTTAGAGAAGGAAGTGTTGTGAAGGGGGAGTGGTGGTATGGAGGCTGTTTGAAAGGGGTAGTGGTTAGAAGATTATAAATCAAATTAAATCAAATCACTACACCCTCACAAACTCCCCTTGAGTACATTGTTCCCCATTGGCCCTTTTTTTCAATTATAAAGGAATTCCCAATACTATTTTAGCATGTCCAAAGGTCAGTTGTCAATCTCCTCTCCAGTCCAGCTGGTGAATCTGGGAATCTTGAGGTAATGTTACAACTGCCTCATGTACACAGACAACCCTCTCCTCCTCCCAACAAATTCCAACACATGTGAGAGATGCAACTATATAGCCAAACTGGAGGCTAAGCTCTCTCAACTCAGTACTGGCGTAACCAGTCAGGAGGAGAAGGAAACCACACTCACTACAATTCCAGTCTCACATAGACCTACCACGACAGCAAAGCAAACACATAAACACACAAAAACATACTCGAAGGCTCTAAATAAAAATCTGCCTAAGCAGCAGAGACCTCCAAAGCAGACACCCAAGCAACCGCTACCCCAAAACAAAACACGTGCAGCACATAGCTCACAAAGCCAGTGTGCCAAACAGTCGCAGCCCTTAAGGCTAAACAACACACCTGATACACTTGTAATAGGTGACTCTATCGTCAGGCACACTGACGTCCCGCTCAACAGGCTGAACAAGGAGAAGGTCATGGTGAGCTGCCTGTCGGGTGCTAGGATCCGCCACATAACACAAGCACTCAGGTCACTCCAAGGCAAGTACAAATATGACTCAGTCATTGTCCATGCTGGTGTGAATGACCTGAGACGTACCTCCCTGGACTACATGAAAAGAGACATAGAGGAGCTCTCTGAGCATGTAGCCCAGGCCGGTATGACCCTGACCTTGAGTAGCATCTTACCCTCACCAAGAATAATGCCACAATCTGAAGACAAGATGATCAATTTCAACAGTTGGCTTAAGTATTGGTGTCATTCAAAGGGGATCCAGTGCCTGTCAGCCTGGGATGACATGCTTGACAAGCCACGATGCTTCGCTAGGGACGGCTTGCACCTGTCACCCCTGGGCTTTCGGATATTGGCAAAGGCTCTTGCTACCCCCATAGTGCCTTTTTTAGGCAAGGCTCAAAAGACAAACCCATCTCCATAGGTATCACAAGGGATAAGAAACTAAGAGTAATGCTACTCAACGCCAGAAGTCTAAACCTCAAGGTGCATGCACTCGAAACTCTCCTTAGCATGGAGAACATCGATATCTGTGCAGTAACAGAAACCTGGTTCAAGACTCCCAAGAGCACCCCAGCACTACCAGGTTATATCTCATACCATGCTTTTTGGCCCCAAAACTTGGACCGAACCACAAAAGGAGGGGGAGTATCAATATTCGTCAAAGATACCCACACCTCGAGGTTGGTGGCACAGCACGAAGCATCAGAGACTATCCATGTGCAACTAACAGTGGGTAAAACTGCCTTCCAGTTTATAGCCTGCTACAGACCACCCTCCCAAACCCAGGAACCCCACTTGGCCTTCCTGAGAACACTGGAAAATATGAAGGTCTCTCCAAGCACCATTACATTGGGCGACTTCAACTACCCAAACATAGACTGGGAGCACTACTCTAGCTCCAACACCCTAGCCCAAAGGTTCCTAGAATTTATACACTCAAATGCTATGGAACAACTTGTTACCACTCCCACAAGAGGGGAAAACATACTGGACCTGATCATCACCAACATGGGGACTCTATGCTCCAGACCAGAAGTGTATCCCTCACTGGTAAGATCAGATCATAAACTAATCTCACTGGATATTCACTTCCCGACCCCACCCCCTGCCCAGAAAAAACACAATGAAAAACTTCTCTAAAGCTTCACACTCCTCAAACCGAGGTGGAATCCTTCAAAGCCCCCAGGCCTGTGGAAAATACGTCCCAGACCGCAGAATCCTTTATAAACGCATTCTATGAACACCTTCAGGAATGCATGGATCATGCAATCCCAAATAAAACCAAGACCCAATCCTCCAAAGGCAGACGTCCTATCTGGTGGACTCCAGCCATAAACAAACTATACAATAGAAGGAGGAAGCTACTACATGATAGAGCAAAATCCCAAAAAGGGAAGGCATCTCTGATCAGTATTAGCAAAAAACTACGTGCACTCATAAAATCGTCTAAGGCCAGCTTCGAGAGAAAAATTGCACAGGACACTAAGGATAATCACAAGGCTTTCTTTAGTTATGTTAGGAGCCTGGGTGGGAATTCCCAGATATGCTCAGAATTAGTCCAAAATGACAAAAAATACACCGAACCCACAGACATTGCCAACATCCTAGCTGACAGGTTCAGTGCAAACTTCTCCCCTCCTCCCCACCAAAAGGGCAAATATCTATCCCAGCAGAGTGCTGCCCCCTGACATCTCAGATGCTCAGGTAAGAGCCGCCCTCTCCAAAGCAAAAAAACACAGCATCAATGGGACCAGACGGTGTCCCTGGCTGCGTCCTACATGAACTCCAAGAAGAGCTAAACCCAAACATAAAACTACTGTTCAATCTCAGCCTTACTACAGGATATGTACCTAAATAGTGGCATACAGCAACAGTGGTCCCTCTCTACAAAGGTGGTGCCTCAACGGATACTGGAAACTATTGCCCCATAAGCCTGACTAGCTTGGTCTGCAAAGCTATGGAAAGGATCATCATGGACCTCATAAATAAAGATATTGGGGACCTACAGACACTGGATCCTACCCAGTTCGGCATTGTTAAGGGCAGATCCTGCCTCTTAAACCTGGTTGATTTCTTTGAAACAGTCACCAAGGCCATTGACGAGGGGAAGGTGGTCCACACAGCCTACCTGGACCCCGCAAAAGCCTTCGATACAATACCCCACTTGGGCATTATAGATAAGCTCACCAGCTTAAATATAAACCCCTATGTCACTAGATGGGTTGCAAACTGGCTCAAGGACAGAACCCACATGGTTAGAATTGCTGGAGCCATGTCAGACTCCAAACCAGTTACAAGTGGCGTCCCACAAGGCTCAGTCCTGGGACCTCTCTTGTTCGGTATATATTTCTCGGAGGTACAGACCAACACTGAATACTACCCTGGGTTTTTGATCCAGTGTGTTCTTATGTACCTCATTTAGACCCAAATGCCATGCATTGTTAATAGCCACTACTAAATCTTGGGCAAGATGGTTGTATTTTAAAACCATAGTGGCACTGTTGTTCTGGGTACTCTGAAACATAAAATTGGCTGATACAAAGTATCTCTCTTCCTCAATATCTCGTTTCACTTTTAAAGTTAATTTGAGGGGATAACCCCTGTCCAGAAACATCCCAACTAACTTAAATAACTCAACTTTAAAGGTATCATTATTGCTCACCGGTCTAGATAATCTAACCATCTAACCTTTGATGATCCCTTTCTTTTGATGGTAGGGATGACAACTATCAAAGTGTAACATTGAATTCAAGAAAGATTTCTTCTTGATACCTTAGCTACATGGGTTTTCAGGAAATTCCCCAAGTACAGCTCATTTTTGCATGCCACTAGCTTCCACCCCCGACATATCATCCGGAATATCCCCAAATCACAATTTCTCAGGGTAAAAAGAATTTGTTCAAGCCAGGAAACATTTGAAGATACCATGGGTGATTTGATACAATGGTTTCGAGAGAGAGGTTATCCTTCTGGGACAATTAGTATAGCTTGTCACTGGGCTTCCACTCAAGACAGAACTAAGCTTTTACAATATAAGGTTATTAATATTTGGTTCGTCTGGTGGCCACATATGGACGCAATACATGGGGGTTTATGAATATTATTAATAGACATTGGAACATCCTTATGACCGAGGAGAGATTACACCCTTTTTTGGGTGATAGATGCTCTTTTTCATTCAGGAGAGGATGCAGATTGGGTTCCCTCTTTAGTCATTATAAGAGGGTGGGACCTTGTTCTATGGTTCCCACTAAATGTACACTCACAGGTGGCCCACTGATAGGCTGTATGCCATGTGGTCATTGTACTCATTGCCCTAGGGTTCAGAAAATGAGGGAATTCAGTAGTCACAACACATTGGTGGTTTTCAACATCAATTTTTGGGCTAACTGCAGCACAGAATGGGTTGTCTATCTGGTCACTTGTTCATGCTCCTCATTCTATGTGGGACAAACTTCTAGACCGTCTCAGGATTGGGGAGCATCTTAGTGATTTTAGGAACAAACGTCCTACTAATGCTTTGTATAAACATGTGTGCAAACACAATAATGCATCTTTTTATTTCACTGTTATAGATTGTATTGTGGTTAAATGTAGGGACAAATCAGGATGGCATGACATGCTTAATTTTAAGGAATGTAAATGGATTATTAAGTTAGGAGCTTTATTTCCACCTGGGCTTAATGACCAGTTATGAATGCACCAATGAACTGTTTTATGTAATATATATATATATATATATATATATATATATATATATATATATATATATATATATATATATATATATATATATATATATATATATATATATATATATACACACACGAGTGGATTTTTGGTTTGCTCATGTTTACTCACAGAAGAAGGCTATTACAGCCGAAACCGGTTTGGGGGCAGGTAGTTGGGCTTATTTCCCTCTACCTTGTTATGTGATTTTTTTTTATTATTTGCATTAAACTGTGGGTTTCCACCTTTACTGCTGGCTTTCTTTGGTTTGGATGTGCCATTTCACGAGCCGTGCAGTAGCCATACGTGCATCACACAAACACTTGGTTCTCTCTTAACCATTACATCAAGCCCCAGTCTTTAGCTTTATATATTTGTTTCCATCCATTTCCTTTCTTTTTTCTTTTGTATCTATCCTTTTAATTTTTTCTGTCTTTTATCAGTACAATAGAACAATAGAGTTATTTTTTTCACTGCCTCCCAGTTTATGTCTTCATCAGTTATTTCAGAACCTTCTTCTATGTCCTCTTTATTTTTTCTCATCTAATTTTTATTCTATTTCTACTACTTGTATAGTTGTTTCCTGTTTGTTCCTTTTCTTCTTTCTTTTTATTCCCTATTATTTTCATTTTTGCAATCCATCCATAAATGTCCAATTCTGTTTCTTTTATAACATTTCAATTCACATTTTTAGCATCATGTCCCATTTCCCCACATATATAACCGTTTCTTTTGTCATAGTTACTTATCAAATGCCCTTCTTTTCCAGTAATTTACAACACTTCTGTTCTACTCCACATTTGTCATGATTGGTATATGTATAGTTTTTCTCTTTCTATTTTTAACACAATATTACAATCCCAGTCACCAGTCCATAAACCCCTTTTGTCATAAACATTTACAATGTCCAATACTTCTTTACATAAAGCCATCAAATGTCCTTTCAAAGTTTTTCTTTCTAGCTCTGAAATTGTACACAAATTTTGTTTTTTGTTTCCCTGTTAAATGTTTTTATCACATAAAGATTCCATGGATTATTGTCTTTCTTTTTTTCATATTCTCCAAGAAATATAACATCACAAAATGTCTCTTTTTTAACAAGAATAAATGCTCTTACCTTGTGCTTTTACACCCAAAACAACTATTAAATGATCCCGTACTTCATACTTGTCCATTTCTTTGTCTTCTTTGCTTTGAATTCTTATCACATACTTCTATTTTTCGTTTTCTTCTGCCTTATTTTCTGCTACTCCACTTTTGCTTTCCCTTACTTTCTCTGTGTATGTTTTCTTTTACATCTCACCACTATTACTCAGGATTATCTCTGCATCCTCCTTTTGTATTTTCTCCATATTGTCCCCAGGGAAACATCTCCTTCATTTTCTGGCTCACTCAGTACCACTACTTCTTTAAGTAAATTATCCCGCAACCCTCCTGCCTGGAGGGTTGTTATTATACAACCATTATTTGCTGACTCATCTCCATCAAACAGGTTTCTTTGAAGCATTTCTTCAGAATCCTGCACACATTCTCCTGTCTCAAGGTTTACTTTCTCCTTCATTTTATTCACACTCTATCATCTCCTTCTCTCTCCATCAGCCTCCACGTTTCTCTGGGCTGCCTCTGTGCCTGGAATGGAAACAGGAAGTGCTCCTCCAAAATGGTTCCCACTTACAACAATGGCAAACAGGGGAAGTTCCTTGACAGTCTGCCCAAATTTATTTATTTATTTATTTTATTTATTTTATTTTACATTTGTTGACCGGGCTAGTCTAGCTGGATATATTTTCATTTTCAGTAGAGGCCTGGGGAGAAAAGCTCCACACAAATTTTAACAAGTAATCAAAAAACAAAACAAAACAAAAGAACCAACATCACAGAAGAGAAGATAAATAAAATAGTACCTAACAAAAATTGTTTACACATGAAAAGAAACACATTTCTAGGATAACAATATTAGCTGTAATAACATCAAATACAAGGGACAAAACAGAGAACAAATCAACTTATAATGTTACATAGAACTTAAACTTTATAAAAAAGGAGAAAAAGAAACACTTTAGTGGGAGAGGAGGAAAGGAAGCAGTTTAAGAAAAGTGAAGGTAAAGTTAAATGAAACAGATATGAGAGATCAAAGCAGGGGGAAAGCAAAAAAATTTGGAAAGGAGAATAGATTGAAACAAGACTCACTAAAAAAGAGAGAAAGAAAGTAGAGTAGTAGAAAAGCACAGAAAGGGTAAAAGATTAGTCAGGTTTTGTACAGGAACAGAGCCAGTGACTTTGGAAGTAATCTTTGATTTTATGTTTAAAGAGAGGCAATGATGTGATAAGTGTTATATCATTAGGAAGCAGATTCCAGTTCCTTCCTACAGTATTATTGAATAGAGAGTCACCAGCAGAATTATTGGTCTTAAAGTAGCCAAAAGTTTACTGGAAGAGCGAAGGGAGTTTAGGTTATTATAAGGGATTAAGAGTTTAGAGAGTATAGGGGTGTTATTGGGTTGGTATAGTATTTTATGGGCAATAGTGAGTTGAGGGATTAACAAAAGGTTTTGGAGTTCTAGCCAGCCTAGTTGTTTCAGGTTGAGGCAGTGGTGAGTTCTAAAAGGGTTACCAGTGGCAAAACGGGCAATGTTGTTGTAGCAAGTAGCCAGATTGTTAAGGCTGGCTTTCCTAAGGTTGGTAAAAATTGGTGAGGCATAAAGAAGAGTTGACAAAAGGTGGGAGTGGGCAATCTTGGCTCTGGATGATGAGGTTAGGAAAGGTTTAATTCTATATAAGGATCCTATTTTTCTGTTGACTATTTTAATGGTATTGTTAATATGCTGATCAAAGGAGAGGTTATTGTCAATAATTATTCCTAAAAGTTTTGTTGTTGGATCAGATGTGATGAATGTGGCATTATTTGAGGAGATGGTGAAGTCTAAGGGAGTGGACTGTGTGGTAGGAGAGAAAAGGAGAAGTTTAGTTTTTTTGGCATTGAGAAGGAGGTTACGTCTGGTGAACCATGTTTCTACTGTGTTGAAGACATTTTGAGTAACAGATGAAAGTTCATTAGGAGATGAAGCTGAGCAGATAAGGGTGGAGTCATCTGCATATTGAATGCAGGTTGCTTGAGGGATTGCTGAATGGAGATCATTGATGAACAGGGAGAAGAGAAGAGGTCCTAGAATAGAGCCCTGAGGTACACCGATGCAAATGGGTACGAATGAGGAAATTTGGTTTTCCCAAAGAACTGCTTGTTGTCTATTGCTGAGGTAGGATCTAAACCATTTAATGGCTAGATTATCAAAGGAGAGGGATATAAGAGTGTTAATTAAAATGGAGTGGTTGACCATATCAAAAGCTTTAGAGTGGTCGATGAAGAGAGCAGAGGAGAGAAGGTTGTTGTTGCGGTTCCTATTGATGGTATCTACAAAGGATAGGAGAGCTGTGGTAGTACTGTGATGTGGTCTAAAACCATGTTGACAGTTTGCTATAATGTTATTTAGAGAGAGATACTGTAAGAGTTGTTGGTGAATACATTTTTCCATATTTTTTGCTAACGGAGAAAGGAGGGCAATTGGTCTATAGTTGGAGTACTCAATGGAATTCCCACCTTTATGTAATGGGATAATATGGGAGACTTTCCAGATGTCTGGGACGGTTCCCTCTTGGATTGTCCTGTTTATAAGTATGGATATTGGGTAAGCAATTACTTTGGCAGCTTTTTGGAGAAAAAGTGAAGGGAGCTTGTCAGCAGAAGGGGTACAAGGCTTCAGTTTCTGATTAAGTCTAGAGATGAAAGAGGTAGGAATAGGTTGTAGTTTAAAGTTATTGGAAGAGTCTGTTTGGTTTATTGGTGGGCAGGAGTTATTGGTGCTAAGTTGTCTAGCTAGAGATAGAATAGTGTCAGTAAAAAAAGAGTTGAAAGCATTTGCAGTAAGGTGGGGAGTGTCTGGGTCAGCATTAAGAGGGGTGGGAGTTTTGGATGTTCCTGGGAAAAGGAGTCTATTTATAGAAGACCAAAACTGTTTGGGATTATTATGATGAGTTTGTTGAAGTTTACAGTAGAATTTTTTTTTGTCAGTAATTATTGCTTTTTTAGTCGAGTTTCTAAGTTGGCGGAAATGAAGAAGATCAAGGGAATTTCTATGGCTTCTCCATTTGGCCCAGACTTTATTTCTGGAGAGAATTAGCTTTTTGGTTTCATTAGAGAGCCATGGGGCAATATTGGGCTTCATTCTGATGGTGCGCTCGGGAGCATGTTTGTCAAGAATGGATAAGAAAGTAGTATTAAAGTATAATACTGCATTTTCAAGAGGAAGAGATTTTAAGGGGCTCCAGTTGCATTTGCTGAGTTCAGTTTGAAATAAGTCTATGTTAAAAAGTTTGGTAGAGCATATTTTTTGAATGTTAGGGAGGTTTAGGAAATCAGTCTTTTCTCTAGTAATATAGGTTAAAGAGTGATCACTTATATCATCTGGCAGAGTTCCTACTTTGTAGGCCTGTTTGACTTTGTTTATGAGTATCCAGTCTAAAATACTCTCTTTATTATTAGGCGTGTTGATTCTTGTGGTTGAAGTGATAGTCTGGGTGAAACCATGTAGGTTTATATGAGAAGAAGGATTATCAGCATTAATAGTATTCCAGTCTATATTAAAGTCATCTAGAATTATAGTTTCTTGGGGGTAAGTAGCAGATACCCAGCTAAGAAAGGGTTCTAGTATAGGTATATTGTTTCCTGGTGGTAAGTAGATGCAGATAATGTAAAGGGATTTCTTGGTGTTTATTTGGAGTTTTGTTATGATGGCCTCTACTTTGCAATCCTGGATAGGATAAGTTGGAAGGGTAGAGATAATTAGTTGATTCTTAAAAAGAATTGCTACTCCACCACCTTTACGTTTTGAACGGTAAAGTCTTACTATATTATAGCCTTGGGGTATAATATCAGTATCTTTTGTATCTGGTTTTCAGTCCAGTGGGACTAAACTGGCCAACAAAGGATAAATAAAAAAAATAAATAAATGCACAGGTTTAGGTTGTACTGATGTCATTACAGGATATGTCTGCATGCCAGTAGTATTTTTTATTATTTGGGTGACAAGATGGCAGCCTAATTTTGTTTAAAATTTCAATGTTATGAAGTAGACCCATATATATATATATATATATATATATATATATATATATATATATTTATATATACTTCATAAAATTGAATTTTTGTAACGCTGAATTTCATAACATTGAGACCATAACATAAAAAATTCAAAACACTGAAAACCCAAAACATTGAAAACTCAGAACATTGAAAGTGTGCTTAATAACATTGAAAACTGCATTGCACAAGTAAATAAGATCACCTCCACCTGCAACAACACCTAACTCACCTCAGTGTATGGTGATTTTTTCCACTGTAGTGCAATCTTGGAGTTAGTATATTTAATTTACAGGGGGTATGGGGGGGCAGAGCCACCCACATGGGGGGTGCAGGGAGGCTTGACCCCTGTAGAAACATAGTAGAAAGTGTTTATGTTAGTTAGGTGTTGTTGTAGGTGGAGAGGATGTTATTCACATATGCATTGCAGTTTTCAGTGTTATGAAGCATACTTTCAATGTTCTGAGTTTTCAATGTTTTGGGTTTTTGGTGGTTTGGGATTTAGATGTTTTGGTCTCAATGTTATGAAATTCAATGTTATGAAATTTCAATGTTATGAAGTAGACCCATATATGGGTCCCCTTCAAAACATCTAAAACCCATAACATCTAATTTCATAACATTGAGACCAGAACATCTAAAACCTATAACAACGAATGTCATAACATCTAACAGTACAAATCAGATGAAAATAACATCCCCTCCACATATAATGATATATATTGACACCAAACTACCAAACACACTTTTTACTATGTTTCTGCAGGGGGGCTTGATACAGTGGGGTTAGGAAATTAACTTTTTCCCACTGTAATGTGATCTTGGAGTTGGTATAATTAATTTACAGGAGAGTGGGGTGTGTGGGGGCGGAGCCTCCCCCACATGGATAATGCAGGGGGGCTTGTTGTCGTTATATGTGGAGGGGATGTTATTTTTTTGTGATTTGTAGTGTTAGATGTTATGAAATTAGATGTTATGGGTTTTAGATGTTTCAAAGTAGACCCGTATATATATATATATATATATATATATATATATATATATATATATATATGGGTCTACTTCTATTCGCTGACAGCCCATTTCACTGAAACCCATTTCGTTGACAGCTCATTTCATTGACAAAAGTATTCAAGGCAAAAACCTGGGTTTTGCCCCCCTCCCCACTGTTGTGTGACTGTGGAGTTGTTATATATAGTTGGGGGGGTGTGAGGGGCACAGCCCCCCACATTGGGGGTGTGTGGGGGGCGCAGCCCCCCACCTAGAATGTTTGTCCCTAATTCAAGGGAACCAGGTTTTTCCCAAGGGGGATGACGACACATTTTTTTGCATTAAGCTTAAGGCCATGGTTCTGACACCAGTCGTTGGTGTCATTAAGGCCTTTCTGTAGGATGTCAACATCACTTGGGGAGTTAATAATAGCTCCCAACTTGCAATCGTCTGCAAACTTTGTCAGTCAGAATCTCTTCATGTTGTTCTGGACTTCAGAGAAGTAGATACCAAACAGGAGAGGACCCAAGATCGAACCCTGTGGGACTCCACTCATGACTGGTCAGCAGTCTGACTTGGAGTCAGCTACTTTCACACTGTGGGTTCTATCTGTGAGCCACTTTGCAACTCACCTAATGATATAGGGGTTGATCCCTAGCTTAGTAAGTTTTTCTATGATTCCTGAGTGGGGAACAGTATCAAAGGCCTTGGCCAGATCAAGGTGGGCTGTATGAACCACCTTGCTTTCATCCACAGCTCTGGTGATTGACTCAAAGAAGTCGACCAAGTTGAGCAGGCATGATCTACCCTTCACAAAAACAAACTGTGTAGGATCCAGAGTTTGGAGATTCCCTATAGCCTTGTTTATTAGGTCCATGATGATGTGTTCCATAGCTTTGCATATAAGACTCGTCATGCTAATTGAGTGATAATTCCTGGGGTCTGTAGTCGCTCCTCCTTTGTGGAGAGAGATGACTGTAGCAGTGTGCTATTCAATAGGGACAAAGTCAGAGGTGAGGCTGTGATTGACCAGGGCACACAGGTGAGGTGCCAGTTCACTCTGTAGTTCATGTAGAACACAGCCAGGGATATTATCAGGTCCCATAGAAACCATATTCTTGGCCTTGGACAGTGCTGTTTTAACCTGTGCAGCAGTAATACTGGGTGCCTGGCAATCTACTGGTACTGTGATTGGTCCTTTGGGGGGGAGGGGTAAAGTTTGCACTGAATCTGTCAGCCAGTATATTGGCAATATCTGCTGGCTCAGTATAGGAGCAAATCTGGGTATTACCATGGAGATGCTTTACATAACTATAGAAGGCCTTGTGGTTGTCTTCACTATCTGCTGCAATTCTGTTTTCACAGCTAGCTTTAGAGGATTTGATGAGGGATCTCAACCTTTTGTTGAGGCTGATAAGGGAGTTTTTCCAGTCTTGGGACTTCACCTTATTCCTCATCAGTTTCCTCCTCCTGTTGTAGAGTTTGTTTATGGCAGGGTGCCACCAGATTGGCTTCTTTTTTTTTTGAGGAGAGCATGTTAGTTCTATTGGGTATGGTGAGATTCATACATTTGTATAATGGGTTTGTACAGTGCATTGCTGTATGATTCAATGGTCATGCAACTATTCTCCATTTGCACGGGTGCCGTGAAGTTAGCCACCTCTGTTTTTAGGACCCCAAAGTTAGCTTTGGAGAAGTTTTCATGGTGGTTACCTTTGTGGGGGTGGGAGGGATGTGGATTTCCAAGGTGATAAGTTTGTGGTCGGATCTAACCAGGGAGGAGTTGACTGTGTAGAGCAATGGTCACCCATGTTAGTATTGACCAGGTCAAGGATGTTGCTACCTCTAGTAGGGGTAAGAACGAGCTATGTAGTAGTAATTTGTACTCCTGAAGAAAAAACAACCTGTCACACACAACTGATCACACAAATGAGTGTCAATCACTAATACTTTGCCACTGGTCCAGCACAGTACTGACCATATCTCTAAATCTGATCCATGGTAAGACAAATGGTGCTCTTCTGCAAATGCTTAAGAATGAAGAAGGCTATACAGGTACTGCAGTAGCTGAATAAAAGAAAAGCAATTCTGTTTTTGAGTTAGATTTCCTTTTCGTATCTCATGCCTAGGACATCTAACTAAGTTTGAGATGACAGTATCTGTTCATTACCAAATAACTTATTTTGTATAAGTGGAAAATATGTTTAAGGTTTATTTTAATAGAATGGTTTATAGATGTGTTCATTTACCTGATATAAAAATGGGAAGGCCTCAAATCAATAGTAACTGTTGCCATAGAGTACACATTTGTTACTTTATACAGCAAAATCCATTTGTGAAAATGTATACAATAGTACACGCAAAAACTTTCTTAACAGCAATCAGTCATAAGCTACACATGCCTTGCTTGACAATTCTAGCTTCCTGCACTAGTTCTGGGCTGGACAGCAGATAGCAATTGTATTACATATCTAATAAAGGTGCATACAGAGATTTACCCAAGCATTTAGGCTCTAAGTGCCACTGTTGCTACAAAAACAGTATGTAAAATGTATTCACTGGTATAACTGTCTGCACTCATTGCACAAATTATTCATGAGGCTGACTTCTATGCAACAGCCACCTTTAAATTCAAAAGGTAGCAGAATTTAGAAGAATATCATAATATATGCTGTAGCAGCTGAAAAGAAGCCATTTTACTTACCAAATGGCAGATTATGTAAGCTGTATGAGTAAAATCCTTGATAAAAAAACACTGCAACTACCTGTGAATAATGAAAAAGTACTAAACTTTTATCAAAAGATAAATAAGACAGGGGTGTGGCCAAGATGGCAAACTGCTAACAGCACAAAAGTCTTAGCTCTGCTTTAGTTTCTTTTTTCCGACTGGATTTTATTATACAAACTTAACAAAAACTTATTTTCTTATACCTTTTGAGTCTTTTAAACAAACCTGAACAACTCTTTGAAAGAAAAAATCAAGTTTTTATGTTTTTTCTTTGATTTTTTCTTGTCAAAAGTTTTATTGACTGTTGTGACACTTAAAAGTGAACACTCAAGACAACTCAGTGAAAAAGGAATTACAGTCTATAATAGGCAGTATCCTGGAGCTTTCTGTTAAACTTGATAAACTTGAAATCAAAATGTATACTATAAAAGAAGATTCCAAGAAACAAACAGAAATATTAAAAGAGATCATAAAACAATAACCTGCTCAGATCTCAGCAACAGAAGACACATTAAATGACCTGAATAGCAGTATGGCAGAGAGTGAGAATCACACAAAATTCCTGTTAAAACAAAATACCTTGCTTATGGAAAAAATAGAGGACCTAGAAAGTAGATCTAGAAGAAATAATATTAGTCTATATGGAGTACCAGAAAAGGAAAAAGGACATAATATGTTGTAGTTTTTAATCAACTGGATGCCGAAAATTCTAAATTTACCATAATCTCTCTCTTTTGGTATTGAGATCCCATAGATCTTGTTCAACTTCTTCTTTGGAGCAAAATCTTCCGGCTCCCAGAACTATTATTGTAAAATTTCTCTCCAACCAAGATAAGGACCTGGTACGGAAAACTGCTCGGGCTAATTCTCCAATGAAAATAAGCAACAACACAATCAGGTTTGACAATGACTATACTGCATCTGTTATGACCAAAAGGAAACTGTGCATTACATTTATAAAAGAGTTAAAGAAGCTAAACATCAAAGCTCAACTAATTTTTCCAACCAGAATTAGGATCTTTTTACCAGAAGGTCAGAAAATATTTAATTCTCTAGAAGATTACGCAGTGGGCTTTTCTCAGAATAAGAAATGTTTTGATCAATCAGAAAATATGGATTGGACTCGTGTCTGCTTAAAGAGACAAACAACAAGAAATGGCTGGTCTTCAAAGGACAAAAATAGTAAAAAAAATTAAAGAAACGTAATGTTGTCCTCATTTTCTATTTTGACTAAATGGCTTTCTCACAGGTATTCAGTTTTTGTCATCTATTACAGTTTATCATCAAAAACTAGGTAAAACAAACAAAAAAATTATACTTCATCAAAATACCTTTTTTATAGTATCTGAAATAGTGTATATATGCTATTATTACTATTACTTATAAGTTTCTTTATTATTTTATTTTAATTCTCTCTAACATTATTTTCAAACATAGAAAGTACTGTGTATGTGGTGGGGGGTGTATTGACAATATCTGAGATAGTGTGTAAATCTATTACTATTACTATTACTTATAAGTCTATTATTTTATTTAAATCCTCTCAAACAATATTTTCTAACATAGAGTAGTGTGCATCGGATTGTATTTTAACATGTTTAATCCATTAAATGTATATATACTTTCTATACATAATTTCAAGTAATCTTTTTTATTTTTGGTTATTCTATCTGGCGAATGTGGTTGTATGTGATAAACTTTATCTGTGTGCAGTGGGTGTTGTATTATATATATATATATATATATATATATATATATATATATATATATATATATAAAACTTCACTTTTTAGGTGTGAGTGTGTGCATGTGTGTGCCTTCTGTGGAAGGTTGGGCGCCGGGCTGGCAACTCGACACTGTAAAACTCCACTGCCAATCATGAGCAGACGGTGATCCACTGTGGCGACCCCTAACCGGGAAAAAGCCAAAAGAAGAAGAAGAACTTGTGTGGTGTTAGTTCCTTACTTGGGCTCTTATTCAAAGAATTAGAGATGCTGTTGACTGTTTTTTTACAGTAACTGCTTCTTTTCAGTCCCTTTTCCTTCCTAATGTTAGTTAAATTGGTTTAGGATATTTTCTCACATACCTTGAGCTGTTTTTCAATTTATTACAGTCTAGATCCTATGTCCAAGCTGCCTATGCTGCAGGAAATGCATTTTGAACTTTCATTTACAGGAAGTGAACTTTTAGAATGTTAAAATGAGCAGCAAAAACACAAAATAGAACATTTTAAATTAATCTAGTTACTTTTAAAACACATCCATGTTGTTTTTATGCTCATTATCTTTTAAAAAGTGGAATAATGAAAAGAAGAAAAGGAAATAAGAATGCAGTGGGAAGAAGAAAAAGAAGACACTTACAGACTTAAAGACACCTGGTACTAATCTCTGTTTAGTGACATCTTGTAGTCATCCTAATTATAGTTCCGTGAAAGTTGTATCCTTTATAGACATACAGTGTAAATATAATATACTCATGCAGCAGATCATCACAGTACAGAGGAATATGCTATTTATTGTGATGAAAACGCTTGTTTAAAACAATATTACTGGTTTTAATGTGTCATGAAAGAAGCTGAAAAAACTAATATAGCTTTAATAATAAACAATTAGACAGCTACTGCTAAAATCAAAATACTTCTGATATTACAGTAATAGAATTTCCTGTACAGTTTCTCTTGTTCTATAACATGCTACCTGTTATATTGTACACACAAATAATTCAGGCTGTATTTTTGATTATTCAGTCTAAACATTTCAGGACTTGGCATTGTGAGTCCTGATATTTAAAGGTTACTTTCTTTAACTGATCCATTATTGTCACTGACCTAATATATTGTTTCATATCCACATTTCATTTATGCAAATACAAATAATTAACTTCTTTGCTAACTATGTCTTATATTTCTGACATTTTCTACATTTTGCATTGTTCATGGGCTATCTGGTATTTTCTACCTGGGCTCCCTCAGAATACAGATTCTTCTCAAGAATAGATAGTTTAATTAAATAAGATCTAATAAGCACAATAACTGATCTTCTTGCTACAGACAATGGCACACCTAAAGGTTCAATCTCATAAAAAATATAACAGACACATAGACCATGGGTAATCCACAGATAATGGATGACCTGAGATACGAAAAGGTAGTTAAGCATCAAGACTGTTGGTGGAATATAGAACACTTGATGCATAGCGTGAATGATGCTGATAGCATAATAAACAGAGAATGATATGTGTCATACATATCTGGCAGTGTATTAAAATATTGTTATAGAGCACTATTAATCATCTGAAAGTTGGTAAGATACAGATTAAGCATCTGTGCTTAAGTAAATGATGCTACATTGCAATTCTATATACATAAGGACACCCACATGCAAAAACACACTCAAATTGAAATGCATATTTACACAGACCACACTTGTCTATTCATTAGTAAGGGGTCTACAGATGTATTTACACAAAGTATAACCAACTAACTACATAAACTAAATATCTCCATAACCTTTTGGTATTACTTCAGTATACAGTTGTCCTAATGCTTTTCTTGAAATGCAGTTATGAAATCTAACACCTGATGTGATAGCCAAAAGAGCTGTGTAATGCAATAAAACTGTAAGGTTAAACATAAGGAACACTTCATTACTAAAATGCAAATGAAAACAAGCATGCAAGAAGCTAACATAGCTTATATGGGATAATGGGTATACTTTACATGGTTGACATTTCAGAATATTGAAGACCATATGACCGAGACCATATGATCAACATTCAAAATGTCGACCATGCGGAACTGGCATCTCCGTACAGTGCGAAATGGAAAGATTTCCATCTTTTGCACTGTAGTGCTATCTCAGAGTTGGTATATTTAAGTTACAGGGGGTGTGGGGGGTGCAGGGGGTGTAGCCCCCCTGCTAGCAGTGTGAAGGTAAGTTATTCCTGTGTTTTTTTTTTTTTTATTACATGGTCGACATTTCGAATGTCGATCATATGGTCTCGGCCACATGGACTTCGATATTCTGAAATGTTGACCATGTAAAGTAGACCTAGGATAACATAGGGTTCATACCTGTGCACACTGGTTGCTATAAAATTGTTTTTTATACAAAATGATTTTTACAGACAATTGGCTGTAAACTATTAACAGTGATTATAAACTTGCTCTGAGAGAAATATATTTATTTGACTTCTTTATAAATATTAAGTTGCATATAACAGCATTTATAGGCATTACTGTACTTTGGGTGGCCACGGCGGTGCAGCGGTTAGCATTGCTGCCTCACAGCAAGAGGTTCTCCAGTTCGATTCTCGGCTGGGGTGCCTTCTGTGTGGAGTCTGCATGTCCTCCCTGTGGTCGTGTGGGTTTCCTCCGGGTGCTCCGGTTTCCTCCCACATCCCAAAGACATGCTGTAGGTGGATTGGACACTCTAAATTGGCCCTAGGTGTGAGTGTGTGTGTGTGTGTGTGTGTGTGTGTGTGTGTGTGTGTGTGTGTGTGTGTGTGTGTGTGTGTCTGTGTCTGTGTGTGTGTGTGTGTGTGTGTGTGTGTGTGTGTGTGTGTGTGTGTGTGTGTGTGCCTTCTGTGGAAGGTTGGGCGCCGGGCTGGCAACTCAACACCGTAAAACTCCACTGCCAATCATGAGCGGACAGGTGATGCACTGTGGCAATCCCTAACCGGGAAAATGCCGAAAAAAGAAGAAGATAGGCATTACTGTACCTAAACTTTAATATAAGCTGTTGTCTTCTGTGCTACATGAAACTGTTTAGAGGAGATGATTAAAACACCTCAATCTGTTCAACATCTGTTACCTTAATTACTCAGAATTACTTCACTAATTATTGGAAAATAATATTACTGAGCAGATTTAATCATTCAAAATGTTCTGCATTTAATTTTATTTTATATTAAACTAACTTTTAAATCATTTCTAGCATTTTGTCATCTGCCATTGGTATGATGAATACAAAAACTTGATCTGCACATTTCAGAATATGGAAATGAAAAGTACTATAAGCAAATTTGTAAGTGCATGATACTTAAAATATAATCATAAAAGAATGCTTCCTGTGCAGATGTGAGATGTTAAATGTATTTTCCAAGTACTAGAGGTATTGATAGTAACATACATACATTCATAATACAAACATTCACTTAAAACCACCACTCATTTTTATATTTACTCTCATGCATAGATTCATAGAACATATTCACTCTCTTAACTGTTAATCAACATATCAAGAATCTACTCATAATTTACAGACACATACACAGTTATGTGTATGCACATCCATGTAAATATATTATGCATATATAAGCACACACAATACATGCAAATATGTCATTTCAAATTGTAGCACCTTTTATTTATGCTTCCATATTCTGAATCTTACTTTCACCTCTTCACCCATGTTATTAAAGGAGTTTTAAAAGTTTTATGACACAAGATCTTTATATGTATTGGTGTTATGAAGTCTATAAATTAATGTGGTATAGGGGTTGTCAGTTTTATTTATTTCCTCCATATAAATGCTTAAATACTAGGCTATTTATAGTATTTTCTATTGATGAATTAATTAATAGAAATTACTATATAAAATGTCTTGATCAAACAGCAAAATTTAAAATGCATTATTTTTGGGATTTCCTTTTAACATTATTTGAGTGTGCTCTAAATAATTATAATTAATAATATTGTTTTAAATTAAAAAGCAGTGGCAACTGTTCAGCTTTGTGATATTGGTATGGGCTAGTTGGTGTGTAATTCGTATGATTATATCATCAAATCAGGGAGTTTTCATTCCATGATGGGAGGTTCAAATGTATACAAGTTTAACATTTTGCTTTTGTTTTTTTTTTTTGTTTTTTTTTTTTTGTATCTGTCCATAACAATTATAAGTACTTGGTTGTTATATTTTAAGCTAAATCATCTTAAATCAGTGCATTTACATGTTCTTATCAATGTCAACATATAATTGTTTCTCATTAAAGATCAGTGGACTCAATAATCCATTGAAGAGGTGTAACAAACAACTATTTAAAACTAAAGCTCACATACTTTTCTTACAAGAAACACAACTGTTATCTGAAGATGTAGCTAGATCGATGTTAAAAGATTATTCAACTCTTATGAGCTCTCATTTTAAATAAAATGAGGCACTGTTATTCTTTGGAGAAATTCATTACCTATGCTAAAAATATTAAGTACCTATTCAGACAAAAATGGCATGTTGGGTTTAGCAGTAGTAGAAATTGTCAAAAAATATATACTTTTGTTAATTCTTACTGGTACATGGAATTGGAGCCAAAGTTGCTAAGAAATATTTGGATATAATAACCTTATATACAAAAGGTGAATTGATTATTGCAGAAGATATTAACTGTATTCTGTCTAGTAAAGACATAACTACTGATAAGGTTCCTAAGCTACCCTCAGTAGCTAAACACTTAGATCATTTTATTAATTCTCAACATTTGAGAGATACCTATGGTATTAAATCAACTAATTCCCCTAACTTTTCACATTATTTTTATAGATTTGGCACCCAGATAAACACTGATAAAGTTTTTACTTCCAATAGTTTATTTACTAAAAATGAAGATGTATTGATAACTTCATATCCTTTATCTGACTGCAATGCTATTGCATTTATGTTAATGTTAAAGCCAAGTAATTTGATTTACTACCAGAGTATCCCTGCTTATATAGTGAAATTAAAAGACTTTAAGGAATAGTGAAAAAAAGAATTAGATCAATACATTGAAATTAATAATAATGGAGAAATTTCAGAAGTAAGTCTCTGGGGTTCTTTACATGCTTATCTATATGGATGAATTAAAAATTGGTACATTTGTAAAAAAAGAGTGAGAAAAAAAGTTGATGTATTTGCAGTCTAATCCAGATATACTGAAATCCAATGTAAAACCTTATTACAAATTGGCAAACACTGAGTTGAAAATATTAAGTCAGAAATATCTTGATGTACTTCACCATACAACACAAATAAATCTGGAAAAATTAAAATTACAAACTTAATTCAATAAACTCAAAAAGTTTACACAGGTTGGCTGTTATATCTAAGAAAAAAAATAAATACTAATCATATTAAAGAAATAATTTCCAAACATTGTGACAAAAATAAAAACAAAACCACGAACAACTTAGAAACAAAAAAACAAAATGTAGAGGTGACAGTGTCCCAAACAGCTCGGAGAAATAATCCACACCAAGTTTTTAGCGCTTTCAGTCACTGCTTTATTTTGTGACCTTCCTCAGAAACAATCAATTTACTTGGTTACTTCCTTTTATACCCCACAACAGGAACTTGCATCATAATTACACGATTGTGTTATAAAGTGCTATATAATACTGTTTCTATCTAAAATTGTATACTAATAATACAGTTTATCTTTACAATATAAAATTCTTTGTAAGAATTATATCTGTAAATGTACAAATGTGCATAATAATCTATAATAGTCTTTAATTAAAAAATGTTTTATCTGTACATTAAGAAACATTTTAAATTTATTGTGTCATTCAATACAGGGAATTTGTCAACTCCCAAATAGAGCTGCCAATATGGTTCTTTGCATTATAAGATGTTATTTAAATCCCCATTGAAACTGATGTTTTCTACACTAACTAAAACAAAAAATTCAAACTTTTTGAATTCTTCACAAGTGATGGAATGCCTAAACAAAGCATTAAATTTGTCTTTTTTCTTTATAGCTAAGTTGTGTTCATATATGCGTCTTTTTAAATTTCTTTTGGTTTTACCAATATAATATTGTCTGCATGTCACACATCTCGCTGCATAAACTAGTAGTTCACTATTACAATTAACATAATTCTTAGCCCAAAATGTTTCATTAAATAGGCCTATTGTAATAAAGGAAGTGTTAGAAATAAACCTACATTGTCTACAGTTATTGCAACTATAAGTTCCTTTTTTAATTGTGCATGCCCTAGATGGCTTTTTCATTTCTCCATGAAATTCTAACATACTTTTGATGTTGGAAACCTTTTTGTAAGTAAATCTAGGACTTAAACCTAAAATATCAACTAGGTCTTTATTCCCCACAATAATATTCCAATTTTTCGATAGACAGTGAAGATTTAAATTTTGGCACACTAGATGTCAAGAGTCTTTACACTTCCATAGATCAGCAGGTAGGAATAGAATACATGAGAGAATATTTGTGTAAAAATTCTACCTTTACAAGTACAAAAATAAATACTTGTTGTACTCTTATGGAAATCATATTAGAAAATAATTTTTTCACTTTTAATAAAAAAATGTATCAACAGACATCAGGAGTAGCTATGGGTGCGAGAGTGGCTCTGGCATTTGCGAATATTGTAATGGCAAACTAGGAGCAAAAATATTTAGAAACCCATCCAAACTATTCTAAGGTTAGATTATATTATAGATTTATAGATGACCTGATTTTTTTATGGTCAGGAGACTATTTAGAATTTAAGGAATTAGTTGAGGATCTCAACAATACAACTTCCTTCTTGTTCTTCAAATTTGGAGAGTTTGGTAAGACAATTAATTTTTTGGACATTAATATGGAAATTAATGATGAGAACAGAAGATTCTCGAGTAAAATCTATAGAAAACCTTACTTTGCAAACTAATATTTGCACAATGACAGCTTGCACCCTGTCCATATGAAGAAAGGGGTCATCAAAGGACAATATATAAGATTGAGTAGGTTAACATCAGATGATGACACATTTTTAAAAGAAGGAAAAATTTTGAATAGGTTATTTCAAAAAAGGGGTTACAACAACAAGTGGATCAACAAAATAGAAAATGAAGTTCTGATGTTGAGGAAAAATGTGGCAAGACCAATATTACAGTCTACAGAAATCATGGTACAAGCTGGAAATTTGTTTGAATATGGTTGCACAGTAAAAAACAAGGATGATTATCGAACATCTTTTCCCATTCCTTTAGTGGATGAAATGTGGAAAATAAAAAGCATAATCATAGAAAATTGGAATATTTGGGAGCTGACAAATTCCCTGTATTGAATGACACAATAAATTTAAAATGTTTCTTAATGTACAGAGAAAACATTTTTTAATTAAATACTATTATAGATTATTATGCACATTTGTACATTTACAGATATAATTCTTACAAAGAATTTTATATTGTAAAGATAAACTGTATTATTAGTATACAATTTTAGATAGAAACAGTATTATATAGCACTTTATAACACAATCGTGTAATTATGATGCAAGTTCCTGTTGTGGGGTATAAAAGGAAGTAACCAAGTAAATTGATTGTTTCTGAGGAAGGTCACAAAATAAAGCAGTGACTGAAAGCGCTAAAAACTTGGTGTGGATTATTTCTCCGAGCTGTTTGGGACACTGTCACCTCTACATTTTGGTTTTTAAAAATAAAAACAAGTGACTGACTTAAAAAAACATACTAGAATGTTTTAGTAAATACTATAAAGACATTAATAACAAAGAGACATAGTCAGAAATCAACAACATAACCAATGACTTTTTGAAAGACAATATACTGTTTAAATTAACTAAAGAACAAAGATTCAAAATGGATAAGTCATTCTCTTTTAAGGAGTTAAAAGATCAAAGTAATAATCTTAAACCAAATAAAGTCCCTGGTCCTGATGTTATAATCTCAGGATTATACAGATTACTTCCAGAGAATATTTGAAATATCCTACTTAAAAGTTTTTGAACAAATTAAACATATACCAACCATCCCTCCTCCTGGAAATATTCCCTGATATCTCCTATCTTGAAGCCAAATAAATATTTTAACTTCTTACAGTCCTATTTCATTATTAGATGTTGATTATAAAATATTTAAGCATATTCTTGCAGAAAGAGTAAACTTTATTATGCCAGGATTCATTTATTATGCCAGGATTAATAAATGATGATCTGACTGGTTTTATACTATATAGAAAGGTTTATGATAACATAATTAGGCTTAATACCTTAATAGATTTGGCTAATAAAATCAAAAAAGAACTAACTATAATAAGTCTAGTTATAAATAAGCCTTTTGATTCTATTAGATGGAATTATTTGTTCAAAGCACTTAAACAATATGAATTTCCCTATATTTTATAAATCTTGTAGCTAATCTATATAGTAACTCATTCTCTTTTATTAAAATTGGTTCTTTTCTTTCTAGCTCTTTAAAATATTAAAAGGTACAAAACAGGGTTGTCCCTTGATACCTCTATTATATGGTCAAGCAACTGAAAAGTTCACAAACTTTATTAGATTGAATAGCAAAACCCAGGGATTCTCAATACATGAATATTAATATTGTAAAATTCAATTATCTGCAGATGACATTTTAATAACAAGTGGTGATGTTGAAGCTTCAATAGAAAATTTAACTAAATTTATTAATTACTTTGAAAAGGTGTCATGTTTAATGTTTAACCCTGACAAAACAGAAACTTTTTTTATTAATAAAAAAAATATTATTTAAGAAACTATAAAAATGTTATTTGAGACAATTCACAAATTAATTATCTTGGAATTATAGTTAAATCTCCCATAAAAGACTCAATAGCAGTAAATTATAATAATTTACAGATGCTGTTACTAAAATAATTATTAATTGGAACACTTTTTTACAATGAAAGACTTACTTTAATAAAAATGATAATCCTACTAAAATACTTTTCTATCTACAATCACTAATTAGTCTCCCTCCTAAAAAAATCTTTAAGAAAATAAATTATGTTCTTAATTTTCTCTGGTTCTCCAATAAATCAAGAATATCCTTTGATTGGCATGTTACAAATTGGCAAGAAGGTGGATTAAGCTTTCCCAATGTTGAATTATAAGCCCAATCCATAATTCTCATTGTAATATCTCTATGGTTAAATTCCTCTTAATAATCCACTTGGAAATCCATTCATGAAAGATAAATAAATAATAACAGCTATGTTGTAGAATCTTTCTCTAAATTTGGGATTAATATGTTTTACTGGATCTTGAAAGACGTATGTTTAAATGAAAAGAAAAACATACCATTCCTCTCCCTTCACTGATTACATCCCTACAAATTTTAAAAGATTCATGAATTCTAAATTTGGGATTAATATGTTTTACTGGATCTTGAAAGACGTATGTTTAAATGAAAAGAAAAACATACCATTCCTCTCTCTTCACTGATTACATCCCTACAAATTTTAAAAGATTCATGAATTCTAATTATATAGTTAAACATTTATTGTTTTTATTGTTCCGTATTGAAATACTGTAGGTTGTTTGGGAACTTTTAATATTAACAAAATGCTAGACCTTAGAGATGCAATTTAATCTTTTGTCAGCAATTCATAATCAGAAATAAATCACATAAAACTGATTATTTTCTTGGAAAACATTGTTTAGCAAATAATAATTGGTTGACTATATAATCTTATAAAATATGTTAATGATAAGATGAAAATATCTATAGATTTGCAA
>NC_056748.1:884215639-884243139 GCF_019279795.1 Protopterus annectens | reverse complement strand
ACATAAGTAGAAGTCCAGATATGCAGTTGGTAAGCAAATGAGGCTCCATAGCATACTCCATAATTGAAAAACAAGTGAATGGCCAGCTACAGCTGTGGAGAAGGGACAGTAAGCTTATGGATGTTCAGGAGTGGAGATTAGGCTGGTAACACAGCAGCAGCTCTCATCACCAAGGAATGGTGGTGAATTACTTGGACTAGCAGAGTCAATCCTTGAAAAGACACCCCATGTAGAATGGGAGAACACCTTACCTTAGGTTCATAGGCAAGTGCTAGGCAATATAAACCATATTCAGACGTTCTCTCCAGTCTCAGGCAGGCAGCACAAGGTACACAGGGAAAGAATTTGCAGCTGCCCATCTAATTATCTAGGTTTATCTTGAAGATGAAAATGGTGCTACTCTATGTGAGATATAATGGAATGTTGTTCCAGAGGTAGAAGATATTTTGAAATATGAATGTATGAGATTCCAAGATGGTCGCCAGCTAGACTGCCCCCTTTTCACAGAGCTCCTCATATATTGGCAATTACCGGCTTTTTTAACCAGTGTGTAGTTGACTTTCTCCACAGAATTTTATTTAGGAAGCTTGAAGGATATCTACTTTGTATTGTGAGCAACAGATGTCATGAAGAATGAAGCTGAAGCTAAAATGTAACATACAACACATAGATGACATCTTTGTAGTCCTCCCCCTCCCATCATTTTACAGATTAACCACTACTATTCCTCTGAGGCACATCATCCCTACTCATAGATGATATATACTATGTCTATAACTAATTATAAACTCCTTCCCCTTATCTTACCACTCTTAATTCTACCATACTTTCTTACTAGCTATGAAAATCTTCCATTCGCAGGTTTCTCCTATCCAAAACTCCAAACCAATACCCCCCTACCTCCACTGATTGCTGAATTTGCCCACTACTACACTACCCCAAAAAATATAAATTCTAACCACCTGTTTCTTAATAAACCACTCCAAACAACACCAAAATCTAAATATGGACTAAAACTACTACTCAAAGTTCTTAGACTACTAGCTTATCTAAGAAAAAGCATCACCATAGATGGAGACATTCATCCTAATCCAGGCCCAACCTCAACTCCAAATTCTTCCAGCCCACCACTCTCCCACAGACTGGTTAACTCCCTTCTAATTTGCCACTTAAACATAAGAAGCCTAAACAACAAGGTACATAGCCTGCATGCTGTGCTAGCTACCTACCTCCCTCCCTAACATTATGTGCCTATCTGAAACCTGGCTCCGGCCATCAACAAAAGATAATGAGATTTTGCCTCCCGGATACAATATACTTAGGGCTGATCGAGTAAAGAAAAGAGGAGGAGGAATAGCCGTCTTATATAATAGCACACTTAACATCATAACTAACCCCATACAACCACCCCAGGTCTCTAACGCTGAAATACTAGCTCTAAAAATTCTACTAAACAATCAAAAGGGTATTAATCTAATTGTCATCTATATTCCCCCTGGGAACAATGTAGAAACACTAGAGGTCATTCTACACTGGATAGCTAACAACTACCCTCAAGAAACCATCGTCCTGGGCGATGTTAATATTGACTGGAACCAATGCACAGCACAGTCCAACCCCATCTCTGTTAACCTACATGGATTCTCTCAGATCATATCCTCTACCACCCGAACAGGAAATACTAACCAAAAAGAGAGTATACTAGACTGGATTCTCACCAATAGTCAACCCCAGAACTATATGTCTGGAACTCTCCCCAATGATCTTAGTGATCACCTGATCACATACATCATGAAAGACAAAATTAGTTGTGCAAGCTTGCCTATTTATAGGTCTATCAGATCCAAGAAAAACTTTGACCCAACAAAATTTCAATTAGAACTCAAATCCTGTAACTGGTCAAAACTAAGGTCCCTTCCCCTTGATGAGGCAGTGTTATTCTTCAACAATACATTCCTTACTATACTTGACTCACATGCTCCAAAACGCTCACTTAGAATTAAAACTCAACTAGCACCCTGGCTAACAACAGAAACCAAATCCAAAATAACAAGAGATAAAGCATGGGATAAATGGCGCACTACCAAGTTACCCCTAGATTGTATCAAATTCCAACAACTAAGAAATGTGACTAAAAAAGCCATCATACTAGATAAGAAAAACTACTTCTATCATCTGCAACACAAACATCAAAACAACCCTCAAAAGTACTGGGCAGGCTTAAATAAACTTCTCCAACCAGGCAAATCCACCACTCCTACCCCAGGAACACTATCTGACAAGAGCCAAGAAGAAGTAGCAAATGCATTCAATACTTTCTTCACAGAAACCATTCAGTCCTTAGCTAACCAACTTTCTCCTCCCTCCACATCAATATATACTATACCCGACTCACCACTCTCTTTTAACTTCCAGTCAGTGTCCACATCCTTTATCAGATCCCTTTTGAAAAAGCTGAAGCCAACCACCCTTTCAGCCGATCTTCTCCCGGCTGAATACCTGCAAATAGCTGCAGATGTCGTAGCCTACCCTATCTCGATCTTAATTAACAGAACCATAACTGAGGCCTCAATCTGGAAAATATCCTATGTTATACCACTCCTCAAAGGAGGTTCATCCACAGAACTATCCAACTATAGACCTATAGCCATATTATCACCACTTGCCAAAATTATGGAAAAGTGCGTGCACAACCAACTAATGCTCTATCTAACCCAGAATAAACTACTTACAGACTCTCAACATGGATTCAGACCCCATCATAGTACAACCACTGCCCTCCTCTCTTTTACTGAAAACATAAATCTTAACTGGAATAACAAAAAAATATCCTCCGCTCTCTTCCTGGACCTATCGAAAGCCTTCAATATGGTAAACCACCAGTTACTTCTACACACTCTAAAAACCCTGCATCTAGATACTCCAGCTCTTGACTGGTTTCAAGCCTACCTCACTGGGAGACAACAAGCAGTAATGTGGCACAACAAGCTCTCCTGCATGCTACCAAACACCATAGGAGTTCCTCAAGGTTCCATATTAGGACCTCTCCTCTTTTCAGTCTTTATAAATGACCTCCAAACAGTCATCCCTCCCTGAAGCCACCTGTATTCAGTATGCAGATGACTCAACGATAATATGTTCCAATGCCTCTTTTGAAAATCTACTAACTACTACCCAACACAGTTTCACCACAGTCGAAAACTGGCTTGCCAACCATCTCCTGATCTTAAATCCAAATAAAACCAAGCTACTTCTCTTCTACCCAACTAATAGATCACCTACCGAACACTTTACCATACAATCCAATAATGGGACCATTATCTCCCCTGACACCTATACAAAGATACTAGGAGTAAACATTGACAATAAACTCAGATTTGATATGCACATCAACCAAACCATTAAGTCAGTCAACAAGAAACTTGGGACCCTATACAGAATAAAAGCCTTCCTTACCCCGAATGCCAGGGCAGCCACTGCCCGCTCACACCTTCTCTCTACCCTACTATATGCCTCTCCTGTGCTTACTAACCTTAACAAATCTGATCTGAACAAGCTCTCATCCTGCTATAATCACATTGCCAGATTCGTTACAGGCCTACCCTACAGAACGCACCACTGTATTAACCTGAAAAAACTTGGATGGATAGAATTCCCATACCTTTTTCAGCAGTACCAACACATAGAGGCATTCAAAATCCTTAAACAACCTGATAATACCCCAGCACTAAAAAACTTAATGACTCCCTACTCCAATCTAAGCTGCCTTCACTCAGCAAACAGACTCCTTGTCCAAACAACTAAATCTTTCAACCTAGGCGGTGACGCTCTGTTCGCCAATACCACTGGTAAAATATGGAACTCTCTCCCCAATAACCTCATGCTTGTAACTTCACTAGTTCAATTCAAAAATAGTCTAAAACTCCACTTTAAGTCACATTGGCTATGCCCTTGCTCAAACCCAGACTAGCTCTGTGCCATAAACTAAAACCTAAACCAACTAGCTAAGGTGATATGTATGTTGTGATAATGAACTATGTATGTTGTCAAACTCTATGGCATTATACTGCCTATCGTCTTTGCTAATATGTTATTAATGTATATTCTAATGATTAGTAGTAAATTCAGAAGATATTGTATGGTAGTCTTGTACTAGTATGTAAATAGCCTATGTTCTTTGTTATTGTTCATCTTATTTACTATTTTCTGTATCTAATTGACATTGTAACTCTGTTGGAGCTTTTCTCCCCGGGCCTCCGCTGAAAAAGGACATGTATCCAGTCGGACTATCCCGGTTAACAAATGTAAAATAAATAAAATAAATAAATAAATAAAATTTGTTTCCATTTTTGTGGTAAAATTTTAACTATATTCATTATTTTACCTCAATCTTCTCTTGGCCTCGAGTGTTTTTTCAACACGTGCATACAGGAGTCTTCTATCCTAGTCTGTGTAACTGTCACCACTGCTGTGTTCCCGGGCATGGCAGGTAACTCAGACACCATGGAAACGCAAACAACCAAGGCCAAATTTTCCTCCATGCTTTCACCTGAGAAGGACACTGGGTCCAAGAGATTAAGGACATCTAAACAAGGTACTGATATTACTAAAGCTAATACCAAAGAAAAAACTGACACTAATTTTCACCTTGAAGAACTAAAACAGGCACTACAACCAATTCACTCTGCCATACAAGGCTTTTCAGAACAATTCACAGACTTCGGAAAAATGCTTAAACAAATCACTGATAGACTGGATTTACTTGAAAGTAATAACCAAGCCATGGAAATAAAGATGGAAAATATAGACATTGATTTAAAAGCAAAAGATACCCATATTGCTGAGATTCAGGCTAAAGTGCTAGACTTAGAGGCGAGAAGTCGTCATAATAACATTATAATTAGAGGTCTGCCTGAGTCATATGAGAATCAAAATCTTCTGTCAATAACCAAACAAATCTTTGTGGCTTTACTCGATTAAGAAGTCAGTGCTGATACTTTAATTGTTGAAAGGGCGCACAGAGCTCTGCGTGTCCGTCGCGAATCAAATACACCAAGAATTATATACACAAAATTGCTTAACTTTCAAGACACTCAAAAAATTTTGTCTGTAGCCAGAATCAAAAAGCAGTTTATTTGGAACCAACACAGACTCACTTTTTCGTAGAATCTGCCTCCCCAAATAAAACTAAATAGACAGAAACTGTCTCCTTTCTGTGCTGATCTGATAGAGCGTGGAATTAAGTTTCAAATGCGATATCCCAACATCCTGTCCTTCACCTACAAAGATAAAAGATACTCTGCCAAAGATACCCAGAAAGCGAAGATCATCTTTACAAGTGCTTTTAAGAAATTCCCATCCATTGACTCTTAATCTCACACGATTGCAGTTATTCTTATGTACTAGAATGGCTTTTCATTTTTTTAGAGCTTTGCAAAATTATTATTAGCATCTGTTTTAGCATCTGCTACATGCCATGGGCTTATCTAAAATAGTGTCGGCAACTGTTAAAACATGTCAAGATTCATGGTTAAAGGTAATCTTTAATAGTTTATGTGTTATTAAATAACAACGGCAGAAGCTTGTCAACAATAGTGGCATAGCCTGCTTAGTGTTGCTAGCAGCTCTTCTAGAGAGTTACTGGCAGCGATAATAAAACTCCTTAAAGCTAGTGCTAATGTCATGTTTTAGGGTGTGTCATACCTGTATCTCTGTAATATAGTCATTTGGCAGTCGGAAGTTTTTGATCAAGATTCATAAGAGCAGCGAGATGCAGATGGTGCTTTCAATTTTCGCTCCTCTTGCTGACTTCCGCCTTTTACGTTATTTCTTTCTTTCAAACAGAGGCCAGATAATGTTTACTTGTTCATCAACACTTATGATGGTTGATACGCCTCTAGAGTCATTTGATGTCTGGAAGTAGTGCCAAATTTAAACATGTAAGCAATTTTCTTTTCAGTGAGAACACATGAAGAATACCCATTTTTTTTTAGATGAGTCCTTTGGTTTGCTTGACACACTCGGTGGTGTGTGCGTGGATAAGCTTGTTGTTATAAAGCCATATTTCTCAGTTAGATGTGTGCTAACTCTTGATGCTGGACTTTCAAAATGTAAGGTGGAATTATATGTTAGCATAGTGTCTCGTCAGGTAACAGTTTAACATGTATTTATACTACATAGTTTTTATGTTGTTCTACTTGAAATTTTATATTTGACATGCTGTGTTGATATTTTGTTTTTTCCTACATTAAGTTAGGATTTGGCAGTATATCGCAATGTTTATGTTTTACTTGTAGTTTAGTAATGTTATATCATATATACTATTAGGATTATATAGTATATACATTGTTATGTCTTGATTGGATGTACATAACCTTTCTTATACTTGCATTCCCTCTCGATGGTTCATAATGGTATCTGGAAGGAGATTGAAGGGGTTTGTTGAGTTAGTATGCTTATTAACTTCTGACGTTTACTTTGCCATTACTGAACGATGGTACAACTTATGTAAATCCTTTACCTAATATTTCTCACATTGCATAGTTGTATAGCTTAGAACCTCTGATGCTCGAATTGCAGCAAGTTCTAATTACATTATAGAGCTTATAATATGGTACTTTTAGTTTATGTTTGCTATACAATACAATCTATATATATTTGTTATACTATTTACTCTCCTATCTAGGCTCTCACGTGATTTATATATTTTTTGGGATGATGTTTTATTGAGATTCCTTGTTCTTTATTTATTGCCTAGTTAGAGATGTATTTTGATTATATTTCTGTTGGAGAATATTTAAAAACTCACAAACCAAATTGAAAATAGTTATAGTCCCTTCTGATAATAGATATATAGAAATTATGAACATTCTGTTTTATGCTGTTAAAGTTTTTTTTTTTTAATGTGAGTCAAATTCTGTAACATAGCTGCACTTGATAAAAAGAAATAGAATTGTTTATTCCTTAGTATCATTTATATATTTGAAAGACTCTAAAACTTTTGTGATTAAGCGTGAGTTATTTTTATCTATTTTTTTTTTTTTTTTATACTTCATACTCACGGAATGTTATTTAAAATATCATATGCATTAAGTCTTTGTTGAACTTTATCGGGACTTAAATATTATACTTTAGTTTGATTTAATTAGTTAGATGTATTTGTATAATTAGCCTATCATTAGCTAAGATTTTAACTTATTTTATAGGAGCTTTGTGAATTTGGATTTTATGGGGTTAGACTTTGATGGCTATCTTGTTTTCTGTAGTTATGTATATATGTATAGTATAATAAGTGCACTTTTAGTCCTTTTTAGGACTAATTACAAGATTTTTTCTTCTAATTTAGGAATGTTGGTAGCCTGGGTTTTAAACCTTTCATTTTTGTGTCGGTATGTTTCTTCTTTAGTTAGTTTTAGGTGGTTAGGCACCTGGGGGGGACGAGGAAACTCATTGGCACAAAGATATTAGATAACTTTGCCCACATCGGTGACCTTTACAATAGCCTTAATATGTATAAACTTCCCAAATCCTTTATTACATTATTATTACAATTTATCGGCTTAATTTCTCTTTGTTCCTTATTTATATATGGCTAGTTTTTTAAATATTGACTCATGGAACGTGCGAGGGATGAATGACAGAGCCAAGAAATCATTAATATTCCATTTAATTTATAAATCACAAGCTAGTATTTGCTTTTTACAAGAGACTCATGTGTCTAGGGAGGATTGGTATAGTGTAAGAAACAAAAAGTGGATTAAAAATATAATAGTGTCTGGTGATACTTCTAATTCACGGGGAGTAGCTATTATAATTAAACAAAACTTTCAGGGGACCATTATTAAGGAGGATTTTGATACCAATGGTAGATGGTGTTACTTTACTACTAATATACACAATCTTGATAAACCTGTTTTAATACTAAATCTTTATGGCCCTTACAATAATCAGCATATTTTTATTCTTCAAATTTATAACATTCTTTCTGTTTTCACATCATTATATCATTGTAGGTGGAGATTGGAATGCTATTATCAACCCAGTTTTGGATCGAACTAGTAACTTGGCCTCATATAATTACCAAGCATCTATAGCCCTTGAAGAATTGTTACTAGATTTTAATCTCATAGACCCCTTACAACTCACAAATTACTCATCTAAAAAAGATATTTATACATATTTTTCTAAATGTCACAACACCTGGTCTAGACTGGATTTCTTCCTATTATCAGACACCATGACACATTTGTTTACAGATTTTTATATTGAACCTAGATTTATATCTGACCATTCGAGAATTTCCCTGAGACTAAATCTTACTTCAAATTCTATGCAAATGTTCAAACATAGCCTATGGACGTTAAACAATAATCTGCTCTCTAATAAAGAAATCCAATTACTAAGTTCTGAAATAATACAGGGAATGGAAAATAGTCTGGATACAACTTCTATACCTTACGATATTCAATGGGCTGCCTGTAAAGCAAGATTAAGAGGCATGTTAATAAATAAAGCTTCGTATTTTAAAAAAAAAACAATATAAAAAGAAAGAACAATTCCTTAAACAAAAGATTAAATCCCAAGAAAATAATTATAGAACTAACCCTAGCTCTGTTAGTTACAACCAAATCTTAAATTCTCAAAAAAAATACTTCTTTTACATCAAGATAATCTGTCTATTTTAGAGCAAAGACTTCTGGCCAACTATTCCAAATGGGCTCAAGTACCATCCAAACCTTTAGCACGAATAATTAAAAATAATTAATAGTTAAGATGAATATCCTTCCTAAATTTCTCTTTCAATTTAATTCCACAGATCAAGTTACACCTAAATCATTCTTTAATAGAGTTAATAAAGAATTAGCTAAATTTCTGTGGTACCCTAAATCTGTTAGAATTTCTTATGCTAATCTATCAATTCCAAAAAATAGAGGGGGATTGGGAGTCCCTAATCTGTACTTATGCTATTTAATTATTTCAGCCAACAAACTCTTATCCATTTCTATGATGAATACCAATAGATATAGTCAATACCCTAGTTGGATGAAGATGTGGTATCAGCACATTATCAATAATAATATTAATCCGGCTGTCCTTCCTTTTCTTCCTTTGGATATCATAAAAACTCTTAAAATTTCTATATCTTTGAAACAGAAGGTTAAATTATTCCATGAGTTACTAAAAATTTCCAATCTTGACACTATTTCCCAGTTATTTCAGCCATTCCATTTAAATCCTAATTTTAAGCTAGATGGATTTCAATTTAATCTATCTAAATTTCCACATATTAAAAACTTTAAAATATGGGATTTATTGAAATATAAGGATATGTCGGTACCGGAGATACGAAATATTCTAAATGTGAATAGGACTTATACTACAATTTTGCGCCAGTTAAAAGAGTTAGTTCTGTCTAAATATGCTCATTTAAAACCCAGTAAACAGGATTTCATTAATTTGGATACAATTATTAATACCCTACTATCCCCTGAGAAAATGGTATCTAAGTCATACAACCTATTTACCAAATTATTACAAAACTCATCATGCCTTTTTTCCAACTTTTGGAATAAACACAATCCTAATTTGTCAGTAGATCAGAAATTATATGCTATTAAGATAACTTTGGAGTACTCCCCTTTCAAGAAATTATACTATACTCAACTGATGATAAATAATAATGCTTATTTCACTCCCTCTAAACTTAACAAATTCAATCCAAATAAGTCCCCTTCATGTCCGTGTTGTTACTGCCTCAAGGCTGATCTTTTGCATATTTTTTGGTATTGCCCTCATTCACACAAGCTTTGGACTTCTTTGAAAATACATTTACAGAGAATGGGATACCACAAATCCACCTTATCTTGGGAGATAGCAATCCTTCATATACCATTATTATTCCTTTCTAAATTGGACACGCATGTGATTATATACATTTGCTCACTCATAAAATTTTACATTTCTAAAAATTGGCTTGATCGTACTAATTTGAACTGGATTGGCTTTAGATCCTTGGCTTACTCATATATCTCCGTGCAAAAAACTCTGGTGAAGAGTCCCAAAAAACGGATTTTCATGGATAAAGCTATTGAAAAGGTTTTGTTTATTATTAATATGGACTAAGGGTTTGGTCATTGATGGGGTAGGATGTTCTGTTTTTCTTTTCAATGTTCTTAATCATTATTATATTTTCTACAACTATAATATCATTTGCTTGAGTTTCTACAGGTTACCATTTGTAAATATTGTATATAGTGTTATAAGTCTGTCGCTCTGAGTGTGTCATTCAAGTTTTTTCAGCTATGTTAATCGTTCTAACTCCTAAATGTACTTTAATACAATGATGTTGTTAGCGTTTATTGTTGCTGTAGTTTTGTCATATTATTGGATATTTCAATAAAAAGATTTTAGAGAAATATGAATGTATCACACCAATGTGACTTATTTATCTGCTTACAAAGCTTTAGTTCTTTTAACCATGCATTCGAGAAACCATTTGTTCAGTTAAAGGAGGTCAAGGAGACTTTTATATTTCATAGCTTGAAAGGTTAGACGAAGATGCCCATGAAGGAGTTTATGAGACCAAGAATATAGACAGAAAGAGAGCTGTCAGTCTTTACCCAAAGACACTGAGGCCATCAATCTTTTTTATTTAGGAATCTCTGAAGTCTCTCAAGTTGAGTGATATATTTAGAAAAGTACATGCCAAAAGGGGCATTATATTTAGTAATGGGTCTAATATAATTGCACATCCCAAGTTGTGGAGACAAGCACTCTGTCACAACCAGACTTAGCTCATCATCAACAGAGTGATGCAGCAGATGTCCACCAATACAAGCAGTTACCTGCAATTCCTTCGAGTTTGTTTGTGGTGTTTGCAATTATGGCTGAAAGTGTTATGACTCAGACTATTCTGTGTCTGTGGAAGTCCACAAACATAACCTGCACCACTCCCGAAGCAGTTATAGGTTTGAAATGGGCAAGGAGCTAGGGAGTTTGGCATGTTTGTTTATGTTTTATTTGTATGCCTACATGTCTGCATGTGTGTGATAGTATGTTAATGTTTGTGAACATGTGTGTGTGTGTGTGTGTGTGTGTGTGTGTGTGTGTGTGTGTGTGTGTGTGTGTGTGTGTGTGTGTATGTGTGCGTGCATGTATGTGTGTGTGTGTGCACATGTGCATCTGTCTATTTGCATGTGGGAAAAACAGATGCAGAGGAGAACAAGGAAGCCTCAGTGTGTAGAACAGGCCTGTAGTTCCTTTGCTCATCCCACTATGCTCTAGCAAGGCGAGAGTGCTACTCAGTTTTATGACTCTCCCTGCTGTAATGACAGCAGACCACACACAGAACATGCAGCCTTTGTATGGGAGTGCACATTATGGCTATGAACAATGGAGCCCAACAATATTATACATTGAACATACACAGTAAATACTGACATTATAAGATGAAAACATTATCTGAGAACATAGTGGTGAGAATGGGATCCTATACATAAGTGCTAAATGAGATCAACTAAGGAACAACTGTACTAACACAAAACTGTCTAAGATAAAATAAAAATTCAGTAAATGACTTTAAAATGATACGTTTCTCAGATGGTTTGAAGAGATTTAACAACAATGAACATGATATGCACATGTAATGCATATGACACTGACATACACAGTTTACAGAGGCAATAAGCATATACATATGAGTGGTACAACTACTATATAAGCTTCAGAGATCTACAAAGAATTGAAAAATTGTTTAGCATAAACAGTACAAATGAAAACTGTACAAGCTAATACAGGTAATCTGTGAGTTCCTACATAGCTAATTCAGATAGATGAGATATTCAACAAATGATAAGGTACTAATGAATGAATTGCAAAGAAGAAGAGCTTTCTGCATACATGAAATTTCTTAGTTAATGCTATATTTAACATGTGAGTTAGGGATCTTGGCATGCACGTGATGGGTTTCATCTTATAGGGGATATTCAAAGACAGTGTGTCATCTAGCACTAATAATTATGAGACAGTGTTCTCACTTCCAACCCACCTGCATGTAATGGGACTACAGATACATCTGTAACACATCTTAATGCACCATCTCCCTAAGGAAAGAACATTTGACATTAAAGTAACAATAATAAAATTAGATGTGGCAATTCCCACATCACAAATCAGCAGAGAACAAGGCAGGCAGAACGTTTTATGGCAGGGTAGAACAGCACTCTCACAGATGGTACTTAGAACAGTGGTGTGACTAACTTTACTACATAAAACAGTGAAATGATTAAATGTCTCTCTCTGTATAGAGCTGTGTAAAATAGTTTCCAAGGACACATAATATTGGATACCAAATGGTATAGATGAGATTAAGGAAGGCTGAATTGTATTAAATTATTCCACATTGCACATTTGATTCTGCTTGACATCCCCATTTTCAGAAATCAGTGATCTATTAAAACCTCTTTCAGTACTTAAACCTGAAATTGCATTACCTTTTAAATATCAGACTAGTATTAAACAGTGCTGGAGAACTATATTATTTTATTTATTTTTTTATTTTTCAGTTCTGATTTGATGCTTAAAAATCCACTAAGGCTTAAAGGAATATTAACTACTAGCTGAAGCTGGCAGAACAGCTACCTTCTCTGCAGTAACAACTTGGACAGCATTGTCTTCCTCAACATAAACAAAACAACTTTTATAACCTATTCACAAAAAGTACAGTTGTGCACACTTACCATAAATGTAGATGTTCGAGTATATTCACTTTTGCAGTCATTACATTTGGGTTATCTGCCTGCAGGTAGCCCTCAGCCTGCCTGATTATCAAAGTCTTGAGTCCTGCATCAGATGCTGTCTCTTCTTCCATGACGTCAGGTAGTCAGGGGGTATAAAACATGCAGTCGATGCCATTACATCAGTTTTTCTTGAACCAGATGTCAGGTGCCCCCGTATTGGGAAGCAATTATATACAAGGTTACACCTCCAACAAAAATCAAATACACCAGAAAGCTTGAATACAGCAAACAAGAAGAAAGGTATACCCAATAGAAGTCAGGGGGCTGGAGGGATGGTAACCAGGACTGCAACAGTGAATACACTCAAACATCTACATTTATGTTAAGTGTACACAACTGTACTACATTCTTCGAGTTTCACTGTTGCAGTCATTACATTTGGGTAGATTTCCAAAGCTAAGGAAGGGAAGAGGCAGTTAGAGAGCATTAGGACCAGCTATTAAGCCCTGAAAGACTGCAGTGGCAAAACCAGCTCTGGGTTTAGAAAAAATAGGCAAGTGGTAATGCTTGGTGAAGGTATGTACAGAGCTCCAGGTAGCAGCTTCTAGGATGTCCCTGGTCGGAACACCTCTGAGGAAGGCTGTTGAAGTAGATGCAGCCCTGGTGGAATGTGATCTTATCCCCTGAGGGGTAGGTTTTCCATGGTGCTTATAGCAGAAATTAATGCAATGGCCTACCCACTTAGAAATGGCTTGCTTTGAAATGGCCTTCCCCTCTGCCCCTGCAGCAAAGGCAACTAGCAGCTGTTCAGTTTTCCTGATAGGCTTAGTCCTGTCCAAATAAAATCTAAATTGTCTGTGCACATCCAGTATTCATTCTCCTTTGTTCTGTGGATTAGAAAAGAAAGTTGGCAAATGTTTGGACTGATTAAGGGCCACACTGGATACCACCTTGGGCATAAAGGAAGGATTGGTCCTGAGGGACACCCTGACTGAATGGAAGATGATGAAGGGCTCCACTGCCATGAGGGCCTGTAATTCAGGCACTCTTCTTGCTGAAGTGATGGCTAGAAGGAAGGCTGTTTTCCAAGAAAGGAATTTCAACTCTGCAGTTGCAGCTGGCTCAAAAGAAGGTAGAGTGAGCTTTTCCAATACAAAGTTAAGGTGCCAGGCTGATGTAGGGGCTCTCCTGGGTGGTCTTAAATTTTGGCCCCTCTGAGGAATTGCTTCAGCAGGGGGTGAGAGAAGAGGGGTGGCTCAGTATTGTAATGTGCTGAAATGGCTGAGGCATGAATTTTAATAGATGAGAAGGAAAGGCCCTTGTGGAGCATCTCTGTTAAGTATTGAAGAATATGCGTTAAGCTGGGCACTGTTGTGCCCAACCCCTGAGTCTGGCTCCAGGAACAGTATATTTTCCATTTTTCAGCATAGGATTTACTAGTACTAGACCTCCTTGCTTCCAGAATGACATCCAGCACTTGTTTACTGAGGGAGGGTATTGGAGAGCTCAGGTAATTAGCCAGGCTGCAAGGTTCAGAGTTTGAAGCTGAGGGTGCAGAATCTCGCCCTCCTGCTGGAACAGCAGGGAAGGGATCTGAGGCAGGTGCCATGGTTCCAGCAGTGACATACTGCGCAAGAGGGGGTACCAGTGTTAGTGTGGCCAGTCTGGTGCAATGAGAATTGTCCTTAGCTTGTCCTGTTTAATCTTTAGCATAACTTTCAAGAGGCAGATGGGGA
Organism: Protopterus annectens; assembly: GCF_019279795.1. Taxonomy (NCBI): domain Eukaryota; kingdom Metazoa; phylum Chordata; order Ceratodontiformes; family Protopteridae; genus Protopterus; species Protopterus annectens. The sequence continues at coordinate 884,228,666 of NC_056748.1, read as the reverse complement.
AAGGCATAAACTGAGAGGCTTTCCAAGCTGAAGGACAGGGCAGCCACTTTCCAAGCTTGTCTGTGGGGAGTCCTTGTGCAGAATTTGTCCAATTGGTAGTTCTGAGGGGAGGCAAACAGGTCTATCTCTGGGCTCCCCCATTTGTTTCTTAAAATGTTAAATATCTTTGGTTCCAGTTTCCACTCGTGTGGGTCCATGAGATTTCTGCTTAGGTCATCTGTCAGTGAATTTAGCTTGCCTGGCAGGTATTGAGCTTGTAGGTGCACTTGGTAGCTCAAGGCTGAGTTCCACAGAGCCATGGCTAGTCTGCAGAGAAGGTACGAGTGTCATCCCCCCTGCTTGTTTATGTACCACATAACAGTGGTGTTGTCTGTCTTTACCAATAATTGTCCTGGAAGAATAAGGTTCTTGAAGGCTGTCAGAGAATTCTGTACAGCTAACATTTCTTTTTGATTGATATGCAGGTGCATTTGACTCGGGTTCCATTTGCCCTGAATGCACTGCCCTGCCAAGTGTGCCCCCCATGCATCGTCTGATGCATCTGCTTTTAGGCTTTGGGTGGCAGGGGGTCGAATGAATGGCAGTCCCTTGTTGTGGTAGCAGGCCTCTGCCCACCAAAAGAACTTTATCTGTATACAAGGAATGATAGGGATCATTGATTCTAGGTCATGAGAATGTTGACACCATAGGCCTTTTAGATACCATTGTACTTTCTTCATATGCAGTCTTGCAAATGGAATTAGTAGGATGCAAGAGGCCATGAACCCCAGTGCTTGCAGTATTTTCCTTGCAGATAGCTGGGTCTTTGTGGCCAGTAGTTTGAAGTAGGATGTCAAATAAACTTGTTTCTCTGGCATGAGGTAGGCCATCTGGGAAGTTGTGTTCAAGCTTGCACCCAGGAATACAATTTGTTGGCAGGGTACTAGGTGAGATTTCTTTTAGTTTATGGTGTACCCCAGTGAGGTTAGCAGTTTCTTTACAAATGCCAGATGATTTAATAGTAGGTCCTGGCTTTTTGCCTGAATTAGACAATCGTCCAGGTATGGGTATATTTGAATATTTCTTTGCCTGTAGAATGCAATGACTGGAGCTAGGCACTTTGTGAATACCCTGGGCGCAGTAGATAAGCCAAAGGGCAGTGCAGAGAACTGATAGCGCATGAGGCCAGATCTGAAGCGTAGGTATTTTCTGCAAGATTCCCTTATTGGGATGTGCAGGTAAGCTTCCTTTACGTCCAGTGTTGCCAACCAGGCATTTTTGCCTAGCATGGGAAGCAGCTGATGAAGAGTTAGCATTTTGAATTTTGGGATTACCAAGAAAGTGTTTAGAATAGACAGGTCCAGAATAGGATGCCAGGAATTGTTTTTTCTGGGTACCAGGAAAAGTCTTGAGTAAAAACCTTGTCACCCTTCCTCTGCTGGGACAGGCTGAATAGCCCTGATACTTAGAAGTGAGAGAACCTGCTGTTGAGCCTCTGCCCACTGATTTGGGAGTAGGTCTGGCCAACAGTGTGGGGTTTGTAAGGAGTGGAAGTGGAATCTGTATCCTTGGGAAACTATATGTACAACCCGTTTGTCTTGGGTAATGAGGTTCCAGTTTTTTGCATGCAGGGCGATTTTCCCCCCTAAGGAAGCAGACAGTTGAGCAGGGCTTGGAAGGTTTAAGGTTACGTCATTGTGACAGTTTACCATAGGAGGTGTCTTACTACTTCCAGCTTTGGAAGTGGGAGCCCCCCACTGCTTAGGCCTGTGAGTACCTTGAGACTCTAGCCTAGGTGGTCTGCTGTTCCTGGGCTTGGAATGAGGAGGCCTGGAAGAGACAGGAAAGGACCAATTCTTAGAAGGACAATGTCTACTAAATCTGGTAGGCTGCACTTGCAGGAAATCTTAAACAGTTTACATAGATTTAGCTTTTTCCTCCATCTTTTTAAGTACTTCTTCTGCTTTGTTGCCAAACACTTGGTCTTGGTTTAAGGGAGCATCCAGTAATTTAGCTTTAAAATGATCTGGCAAATTTTGCTCCTTAAGTCAAGCATGTCTTCTAAGAACAGACCCAGTGAGCCCTGCAAGATGCTTCTAAAGAGTCAAAACCACATTGCAAAGTATGTTTACCAACCTGTTCAGCAGAATGCATTAAATCCTGTAATTCTTTATTTTCAGCACAGTCAGGAACCAATATAATTTTCTGTTTAAGTAGTCCAATAATATGCTGCTGCTACTTTAACATATGAAACTGGCAGTTTAAGACCCTAATGGTCAAAGTAGCAGAAGTGTACACCTTTTTACCCCATCTGTCCAGGACCCTGGAATCTCTATCAGAGGGGGTAGGGTTTTTGGCAATAGTAGCCTTAATGCCTTTTGGTCCCTGTGAAATGGTCTCTGGGTCCACAGTAGGATTCTTAAAGAGGAACTTGTGAGAGTCAGGTACTCTGTAATACCTGTCAGGTTTTCTAGGAGCCAGAGGTAAAGTGTCTGGGGCCAGGCTAGATTCCACGAAGACATCATCTACAATGTACAGTACAGGAGGGATAGCTAAAGGCCTGTGTTGAGGTAGGAGTAAAAATTCCCTAAGCCTCTTTTTGGAGTCAGAGTAATCCTGGCTTTCCCAGCGGAAATGCTCCCTAAGAGTGTGCAAGGTTTCACCAAAAGAAAAATCTTCTGGAGGGGAAGCAGAGGGAATGGAGTCCTCTGCATCAGAATCCTCATAGGTAGATAAGGGCAAATCCTGGTCATCAGAAGAAACAGAAATTTCACAATCCTGATCAGAAGAATCAGAAGGAAAATCAGTTCTAGGTCTCTTAGAGGGAGAAGGCTGGCTTCCCCTAATTAGAGTAATAAGGCGTTCAGCCATTCTTATCATTTGTTTTTTAGGCATGTGGGCCTGACCATGCAGTTTGGACGTCGGTTTTCTAGGTGTAGGTCGAGTTTTAGGCCTTGAAGAAGAAGATGGCTTTGGTTTGAAATGCAAGTCCATAGGCCTGAATACACCCTCAGATGCTGGTGCCTGCACAGCAGCTCCGGACCCATCCAAGGTAGAGAGAATCACAGGTTCCATAGCCAAAGAATACTAGACTCCGAATGGATCTCAGTAGAGGCCTGCGAATCTGAAGTAGCGGATATCAGGGGCTGCGAAAGCACCTCACTGAGTACTGGTGACTAGCTTAATGGAAGTGTCATCGGCAGCTTTGGACCTATGCGGTCTGTCTCTGTCTTTATCTTTACATTTTTTTTGGAATGTCGGTAGTCAGTGGCTTACCAAAGCCATTTTTGGATAATTAAACCGAGTACCAAAATAGTTTGCTGCAAAAATGGACTGACGACGAATAGTTTGAGGATTGAATAAGGCACAAAACTGACAGCGAGGGACGTCGTGGTCTGGGCCTAGGCAAGGAATGCAGTAGTAATGAAAATCTTTATGAGGTATTTGCTTTCCACAGGTAATACAATTGTTAACTTTTACTGACATCGGTTTAAAGCAAGAAAAAGGATCCCCAATGGGGTACTTAGCTTTTTGAAGCCTTCGGTTCTGAAACTCAAAAACGAAAATTTCCTGCGTCGGCCAACCGGCACTTGCGAACTGCTTCTGCTTCGGGCACCGTGCGGCAATAAAAGACTGATATAATGGCATCGGCTGCATGTTTTATACCCCTGACTACCTGAGTTCATGGAAGAAGAGACAGCATCCAACGCAGGACCCAAGACTTTGATAATCAGGCCGGCTGAGGGCTACCTGCAGGCAGATAACCCAAATGTAATGACTGCAACAGTGAAACACTAAGAACATCAGAATGTTTGTACAGATATAACATATAATAAAACCCTAATATAATCTGTTAGTATATATAATGCATTATTGCGCTCTTTACTCCTAATTATGTACACTTCATCCCGAATTCTTTGTTGGAGCTTACTTTTCATTCTTCCTATGTAAAATGTATTGCAGGATCAACATGGAGAAGCATAACCCATATTTTGCTTTACAGTTAAATGTTATCTAGCTCCATATATTTTACCCATTATTTCACAACATTGATAGGGACTGAATGCCACATATCTACAAATGCCATCCCTTTCTTTCTCTGGAATGTCCTTGTGAAGATAGGTGAAGGCTGCCAGCCTAGCTAGATAGAATTTTGTAGATAATTCTGTCATTTGTAAATATTAATTTAAGCCACAGGCTTGTTTTCTTAAATGTGAAAAGACTGTATTGGATGTTGAACTGAAAAAAAATGTAACAACAGTGCACTCTGCTATAATAAAGCTGATAAGTCAAGCATTGTGAAATTCTTTGATCTAAAACTCGGAGCCGAGATATCTTGAGACCAGAGTTAATGGCTAGAATTTACATGTATACTTTCTTTTATTGCTCTGGCTTCCTGACCAGCTGCAAGATCAAAAGGGCAATTAGCCTCTGCGTTTCTGTTAGCCTGGGAACCAGAAAGAAATGATGTACTCTGAAATGAATCAATGGTATTGTGTTATCAATTTAAGGACAGAGAGAATGAGGGCATTTTAGCATTTGTCTTGAGAACATTCACCTTACCAGCACTGCCTATGCTCTATATGTAAGTTTATTTTAGAACTGTTTTTCTCTTAGGTATATCTAGCAACTAGGAAGATTAGATTAGTCTTTTTTCTGTATTGATGTCAGGACTTTTCTACTGTATTATTTTAAGTATTTCACTGTGATCTCTGAACTCTTGACTAGCGGTGTGTAGTAAGCAGTATTGTCTTGTGTTTTTATTATTTATTATTAAATATTTTTAAACCTTTCAACTGTGGCTGTTTTGTGTAGAGGTAATGTAAGCTCTAGAGTACAATGCATATATATATATATATATATATATATATATATATATATATATATATATATATATAGTGATATTGGCCAAGCCACTTCAATAAGCCTTGACTGTTCAGTTACACTTACCATTTGGATAATAATATTGCACAGTATAATTTGACACCCTTTCATAAGCACCTTTTGGTAGCTGATAAATATTAGTGCATGGTGGCAAGTGGTACTGCCATATAGTATGGGTAAAAGGGGTACAGCTAGAGAACCTGTGCCAGCCTTCCCAAGGAGTGTCTTTGTGGTTGTATATAACTCTTATCTCAAAGTGTGTGTGTGTCAGCTACTTGGGCAGGAACACAAAGCACTGGTTGGACAGAGAGGGTGCTGGAGGTTTTAGCTTGTCCACTAGGCTGAGATCTGGATCCTATAACTGTGCCAGTGGGGAGTCTTATTGGGGACCTGGAGAGAAAGGGAATAAAACAGCCCCAGATTGACTGTGATATCTGTGTGCTCTTAAGGGAAATTGTACTTTACTCTGTGTGTATTTATTGTCCTTTCCACATATGGATGCCCTTCACTGGTGTTAGTGGTAAGGATTGAGGCTACTTGATGGCTGGGCCAGTGCATGGGCGTCACAGTCCTAAACATATCCCCTTCTCATCCATTCCTCTCAAGCAGATTTCAAGTTAGCAACCTTTATGCTATAAAACCTGGGGAATTCTCTCATTACTTCAATCATCAAGGAATGACTTTTTAAAGATTTTGTTACTTTTTACCACATTTTTAATGCCGGTGTTGTCCACACTGAAACATATTTCTAATTTTGGGGTCCAACCCTATGCTGTATGTTCACCTCAGCACTCTGAGCATCTTCCTTTCTAACAACTACACCGCTCACTGCGACAAGTTTAAATTTACTAGCTGTTTCAAGCACAGCTGACTAAATCATGCACTCTGCCCCTTGTAGTTTGTAATCTTTTTCAATTAGTATAGCCTTTAACTCCTTATCTGTTGTTTAAAGTCAGCATCTTCACGTGTTAATACTGAGATGCAAACTAATTAAATCTTCAGTATCTTTATCTTTAATCATTTTGGAAGCAGAGAAATAACATGTATGTGTTTTACTCCTAGGCTGTGTTTTACAAATCCTCATACCTAATTTCTACTTTTTGAGCTTCTTAAATTCTTTGATGTAATGGAATTGGACTGCTATTGCACAATACTAAGCTATAAATTTTAAAATTTAAGTTGGAATATTCAAGTAGTCAAAGAATTTCATCAGTTTATCCCTAAACTGACAGCATCAAAAATAAGTAATCAAAAAAGCAATAAATACCCATTAATACATTAAAAAAAAGATTCCTAAATGAAGTACTTGTATCAGTTGACCTTAAAAAAATTGAAAAACTGGGGGCCATAGTAATTTAATTGAAGAACTCAGAAATACTGTATGGAAGAAAGTGACAATGTGCAAAATAGTTCTGGCCTGTGATATCTGCAGGCAAGACAGAGGGGCACCTATTTACATTTATATGGTCCAAGATGAACAGCACCATTAGGCAAAAACTGCACAAGAAGCATTGGGCTCCAAAGACACTTTGTTAAGAAGATGTAGATGGTGCTCAAGCACAGTAACAAGTTGATACCGATGAGATCTCAACATCACTTTTAACAGGTAGGAAACATTTATAAAGATACAGTTCTGACTCAATGCAAATGTTAGCCCAAAATTGCAAAGGTCACAACAATGTGTTATGCCGTTATGCCTAAACTAAAAAGTGAGCTATATAATCTCAATAATGCTGGGGTATTTCTACAGTATAATGAAAAGGGCTATACTCACAGTGCCAGGGCTTCAGAAAGGCAGAAAAGGGGATGCACAGCATTCAAAGTCATAATGACCCTGGTACTGGGGGGGGGCATAGGAATTAACCTGACACTGGTATACATACAGAAATGAGGGTTTGGCCTAATAGAAAAAGCATCTGGTTTTGGATCAGGTAGTCATCAGATAAGATAATAGTTATTGTTGCTTTCCATTTCTTGGTTTTCTAGTTGGTTTCCAGTAGGCTGTGCCTTCACTGTGGAGTTTGCATGTCCTTCCTGAGTCCACCAGATGCATTTTAGGAGGCACAGTGGTTTTAGTGCTTAGCACTGTTATGTATGAAACTGTGAAATGTTGTTCAAAAAAAATTTAATGATTAATACACATAAATGGTCAAAACATGCATAAAGAGTTACTCTAGTATAATTACTGGATTGTTAAATTGGCATCTGCTCCTGCTGTTTGGCAACAAGAAATGGAAAAGATGTTGTAAGGAAATCCTAATCCATGGTTTTACCAAGTTGTTGCTCCTGGTCAGAGGAACAAATGTGGAAGAGTACCTAGATAACCTATGAGTCCCAGACTGACAAAGGGAACATTAGCTTGAAGCATACAGACACATGTCAAAATGGGTCTAGGACTCTTGCATGAACGCACTTTTTACTGAATCGCGAATGGGTGGACATACTTACACAAAAATACTTTTCACTGAAGCAGCATTTTCGCGTAAGTATGCCTGTTGTGCTGGTCATACTATGATGTGGATAAGGGAAATTCCCTTTTCCCCACTGTAGTGTGATCTCGGAGTGAGAATATGAAAGTAGGGGGTGTGGGGGGGCACAGCCCCCCACATGGGGGGTGCAGGGGTGCTTGCCCCCTGCATAAAAGTAGATTTAATGTTTTTTTTAACACTTTAGCAAAAGTGCTTTTTCGGTGAAAGCTCTTTCATTAAAGTATGTTCGGTGATAGTGGATTCGGACTGTTGAACTTTCGTTCAACAGTCCTAGATCCGTCAAAACACGTGTTTGAAACTGCCTGCAATTATGCAAGCAGTATGTGGATGTGTGCGTAAAATATGAAGAAATACCTGGCCATCCGGTTCTATTCCCTTTCTAGTAAACTATTTGGCTGGTGGCAGCTGTTCATGGAGTTGGTATAAAAGTTAGACACAAATATATAGTGCTGTTTGGGAGCTACAAAGTAGTGAACATGCTATTTGTTTATTTATTTAATTTTTATCTGACATTTGTTTATCAGCAAAGTCCAACTTGGCCAGAAAGTGGCAATTTGCAGTGGAGGCCCTGGGAGAAAAGCCCCACAACCGCAGTCTTTCAAAAATCAATTACACATATTTTAAATCACAATGTATCATGTTAAACTACAAAACAGAGGAGTGAAAAAATGCTGCTATGATAAAAACATACATGTTTCATAGGAGAGTGCAACGAAAAACAATAACATGAGCTGGAAAAGTCATTAGTCATATTATTTGTTACACAGATTAGTATGCGATAAATGAGACCTGAGACAATTCTAATAAGATATTTAAGAGCGATATCAGAAATTTCATGATTAGAGACAGTGATGGGAAATTGTATGATATCTTAGTATGAGAGATGGTGTTCATATTCTGGTTATAGAAGGAAGAAGGGTGGAGAAAAACAAAATTATAAGAAGAGTGCAGGGTAAGATGTCTTCAGGTAGCTTAGGTTAGTAGGGATGAAAAAGAAAGCGGTAGATGAAAGGTTTGCAGAGATGACGTCAATAAGGTAAGGTAGTGGGAAAAATAAAAGAAAGGAGTGGAATGGGAGGTTGGAGATGGTTGTGAGGTGTGATTTAGTTTGAAGGGGGTTAGTGAAGTATAGTGATTAAGTTCAGCCAGGATTGTCACAGGAGCAGGTCCAAGATTTTTTAAAGTATTCTTTAGGGAGCATTTAAAGGTAGGAAGGTTAGAAATAGTTCTGGTGGTCAGAGGTAGGGAATTCCAATGTTTGGTACTGAGTGTGAGTGTAGGCTTTGTCCAGGGAATTTATGTAGTTTATTTAGGGTGAGAAGTTGTTTGTCTTCTGATCTGATAGTTCTTTTAGGGAAATACATATGGATTAATGTTCTGAGTGTAGGACAGACTAATGGTTTGTGTATGATTTTATGTATTGTTATTAGTTGAATGTAGGAGAGGGGAGGGGGTGTTTCAGCCAGCTAAGGGTATGCAGAGCTTTACAGTGATTGGTAAAAGCAGACATATTAGAAGCAAACTTGGCAATTTTGTTGTAGCAGCTTTCAAGTTTGCTTTTTATAGATGACTGTAAATTGTTTAGAATTGGGGCTGCATAGAGTAAGGAGGGCAGAAGGTAGGTTTTAGAGTAATTTTTGTAGATGTGCTCAGAAAATGTCTGTGAATAGCATGCCTAGTTTTTAATGAGGTTTTCTTGATATTGCTTTGATTGTGGAGGTCAAATTTAAGATCATCAATTATGACTCCTAATAGTTTGCTATGGTGAACTATTTACATTTCAGTGCCATTTGCTAAAAAGATGTTGAAAGATGCTCTGTTAGGCATGTGAGGTTTTAGTGTAAAGAGAAGGATTTTATTGTTTGGGGGTTGACAGTTGTGCTCTTGTAAGACAGGTTTCAATGGGGACGATAGCTTGTTGAGTGATTTCTTGTAGGTGAGTTTAGGTGTTTGAAGAGAAGATAATAGCAGAGTCATCTGCATATTGAATCAAGGTGCTTTGACAAGAAAAAAAAGGTAGGTTATTGATAAAATATTGAATAGTAGAGGGCCAAGAATGAATCCCTGTGGGACTCCTGAGGAAGTGGGAAGGTATGCAGAGACGGATTCCTGCTATTGCATAGCTTATCTATTGCAATGTAGCTAGAGAACCACTGAATAGATGAAAATGATAGACCCAGCAGGAAAGTGTAGTGTGAGACACCATGTCAAAGGTTTTTGATAGATCTAGAAATACTGCAGATACAAGTTTCTTAGAGCTGTGAGCTGTATTGACAGTGTCTGTAAATAATAGTAATGTAGTGCAGGTGCTGTGGTCTGGCCGAAATCCATGTTGCATATTGGGGACTGGCTTATTTTGTAAGAAATAGTGGGGAAATTGTTTAAGTATATATCTTTCAAGGATTTTAGAGAGGGTAAACAGGATGGCTAAGGGATGGAAATTTGTAATGTCAGTGGAATTACCTCCTTTATATAAGAGGATAAGTGCCATTTTCCATAAGTTAGGGACACAGAATTCTATAATTTATCTATTAATAAGAATGCTGATTGGGTATGCTACTGCATCTGCACCATATTACTGATTCCAACATCATTCTTTCCTATTATTCCCTACGATACAGTATCGTTATGTTGCTAGGAAGGTGTAAAACACTTTTGAATTCATAGAGGTGACAAGCCATACTTTTTTATAGATCCATAACAAATTGATAATCTTCTGTACTCGCTCTTTTTTCTTTTTTATTTGCTTACAGTATTATGCAAAGTAGTATTTTGTATGAATTATTTACTTATCTATCTCTGAAGTAATAACACTATTACCTGTATTCATTCTGAGTTTTTGTTCTTTGTTTTCAGTCTTTTTAAATAAGCTTGCGGTTGTTAATGAATTAAGAAAAAAGAAAATATAATTTTGCTTAAGCAGAAAGTGATTTTTTTACCATTTTTCTATCTAGTTCATAAAGGACACTTAACTGAATTCATGCAATTTGTTTGATCATTGAACTAGTGACCTTTGAACTTTTGCAAGGTGGTCACAACCCCTGACTTTGATTTCTGGAACCCTGCTTATGGTTTTACAAACTCAGCACCCATGTTAACGTGACTTGCCATTGCCACACATACTTACAGCCAAAGACATAGACCCATATGTCTATATCTATATTTGCATACATATATGAATGTATGCTTGTGTGCATGTATAGATGTCTGCATATGTGTGAATGTATACAATGCCAGGTAATACAACAGCATGACTCATAATATATTTGAATGGAACAGGACTTATTACCCATTCCTGGGTACAAATCTGCATTTCGATCTCATTAAGACATTATATTTAGTGACCGACATCACTGTCTTGTCATTTTAAAGACCACTGTGATGTTGCACTGTAGGTTGTCAAGTCCGTACATTCTTTTTGAGGAAAGAAATTCAGTCTTACTCTTCAGCTTACTGTTTTCATTTATCCACTGTTTTTCATGTATCCTTTCAACATACCCTAACTGGCCCAAGTGTACTGTAATAAATATGGAATAAAACGATTAAATTAAGACTGAGGTCTGGGGGGTGGGGTGGGGGCAGGAGCATTTTACAGCTATTTTCCAATATTTTGATCCTAAGACGACTTGAAAACAAATCATGAGCAAAGAAAGAAAGAAAGTAATTCAGTCCTGTTTTTTTTCCAAAGGTGAAATAAGTAGTGTCTGACAAAACTGTAGTTCACAATCATCTAAGAAAACAAATGCCATCATATCTGGTAATAATACCTAACTTCATACCCTCCAAAAAAAAAAAAAAGAGTTTTTTTATTTTTTTGTTTCACACTACAGAATTCCAACTTGCTGCTCCTAAACACATTTGCCCTGTATTCACTACTTGCTATATCTGGTTGCCTGCCAGGATTAAAAAAAAAAAAAAAACTTACCTCATGCTCTTGCTAACGGCTGCTATCATCCATGGTGTCTGACCACTTCTCTTAACCATTTCCATATCCTTGGTCTTTCTGTACATTGACATGTGATAGCAGCATATAGAAATCACTGCAAAATGATTGGCTAAGTAAAGTGCACTTGGCCAATCGATTCACAAAGCTTTCCACATCAGGGCCGTTTGTGGCAAGGAGTAGAGAAAGCTGGCATCTCCACAACTGAACATCATTTGGAAAGCGTGATTTTTCTCCTCATTTTTTATTTAATTAATTTATTTTTAGGTAAAAAACAGGTGAGTTTCCAGATCCTTCACAGAAAAGGAGACCAAATGTACTTTATGGATAATCTGAGCTGCATATATAGGGTACAGTGGAAACTTGTTGTGGCCTTCCTTATGCTGCAGAAAGGGGAAGAAAATACAAAGATCCAAGTCATTTAGTTTTACCACTGTATCCTTTTTTCAGCCAGAATAGGAGGCTGTCATAGTGTGCAGGTATCAATCAGATTATGGTAGTTCAGTTTAGAACTGCATGAGAACCCAGAGGAGGCCAAAAACTAGTTTTTTTCCAGATATTCCAAATCTCCTTAAAAGAGGAGATTTTTTTTTTCTGTAGTTTATCTCACCTATCTGCCTCCTGAATGAGTTGATATAGGTAGACAGTCTAGCTTCAGGTTTCCACCAGAGATGCAGCTTACAAAGCATAGAAGAGATAAAGATATCATGGAAGGAATACGTAGCATGCTGATTCAGGGATTTATGTCAGAATAGCAAAGCCAGTATCAATAAACCTCAGTACACTCAAAGAAGTAACAAATCTTCTATTGACTTTGATATACATGAACAACAACCAAAACATTTTTGTACAACAGCAAGCTCCATACTCTTCACTTGTAGGGTCATTTACTCCAATACCCATCTTACTAAAACAGATTGAGTCAACAAGTCATACAACCTTGAAAAATGACACATACCCTAAAACATAAATTGTATTTCTCCACCACCTAACGTCTATCATCAGCATTCTACTGTTTAATTATAGATAGTACACATTTACCAGGAATGCTATCAAATACCAGTGCACAAAATCAGATCAACTACCCATACAGAGAACTCCATTCATATATGAAAGAACATCAAACATAGTCTTAGAATAAAACATGGCATATAACCACAAATTTGCTATATATATATATATATATATATATATATATATATATATATATATATATATATATATATGCACACACACAACTCAATAACCAGGCCTCAGTATTAGTGGCTGTAGTATTAATGCACATGAGGAAATATCATGCTCCCATACAGACACTATGCAAAAAATATCAATCTTTAATCTTCTGAACAAAGACAGACTACTAAAATTCCCTTTAAGATAAGAATGGCAGAAATCCAGCAGGATTCTATAAATGCAGAAATAACCAGATGTGGAATAAGAGCGTTTTCAATTATGACCCACCTGTACAGCACTCACACAAAGCTATTGCCAACAAATGTGATGTTTACTTCTCTGTCAAGGCCCTTTGTACTTACAATATAGTTGTTCTGCAATGGCCTACTCTTTCACTGAATCCCCACTGATCTAAATTTTTACAGAAACATGAATTAGCAAATAAAGGGTATATGGCTGGTAGAACACACAAATGAGATTACATACCAAAAAAATTACTTTAGGCCATATCGATGGTCTCTTAGGTTGCAGTGTATAAGTGAAAAGGGGGTAAAAGTTG